>NC_087202.1:33795955-33900998 GCF_015104395.2 Macrobrachium nipponense | reverse complement strand
ACTACTCGAATCCGAACTAGCTGAGATGTCAGGCAGAGTTGGACTAGTATCCACAAGTTCAAAACTATCCTGAGTCTCAGCTACAGGACCAAGACTCTTCAGGTACCAAAGGAAATGCCTCTTGAGATAGGCGGGAGGCTCTATACATGCTTTCAGTTGAATATGATGAGCTTTCACTAGTTCACCATCAGTCAGTCTCCTCAGCTCATGGTGACCTTATTCTCATGTACCTTGGTGACATGGAATGGTCCCCTGAACCCTAGGATGAGTTTGTTCATCAAAAGGTGTCCCAACAGGTGCATCTTCTTCAGAACTAGAGAACCCTCCTGTTACGAACCCCGAGAGAGGTCCGCTCCTAGTTCGATTTAATGATAAACAAAAAGAATTCAACACCAACAGTTGAAACTGGGGATACGAATATAGAAAGATACACAAACACAGCAAAGGTTTATTTACAAGCCTACTAACAAAGATAAATGCAGAATGGTGTCTCCTATTTACATACAAGTAAAATCTTACAATGTGTGAACTGGGGAAACGGTGGGGTAATGAAAGTACTTGCCGGCCAGTTTTGCGCTGTCGGAGATCTATGCTCGAAGCGGTGGCTTCACACAAGGAGAACTGTAACTTCTGTCGTCTACTTGACTCCGTATTACAGAAAACAATGTATACTCTTGATGCTTGAAGGGCAGGAACTCCACAAAACCTCTTGTTTAACGTTTCTTCTCTCAAGGCTTGATCAACGTCGAAAATACTTTGGTCGTCCACTCCTGACGACGACTTGACCAGAATTCGACCCAACTCTCGAGCGCCTTTTCCTCTCTAATCCTTCATCAGTTCCTTCGTCTCTTATCTCTCTCAGATGATCTCTGATCTCTGCTGCTGAGCTCTCACTGATAATTTGATCTGTGACTCTTACTGATGATCTCTGATCCCTGCTACTTCGTCAGTCGTATTTATACGGTGACCTGGGGGCGGGGCCTATGGGGGAGGCAGAGCACAAACGTCACAGACTCCCGAGATTACGAGAACTTCTTAGAAGGTTCTGGACAAAGTATTACATCAGAAATCGCGGCGTCCTCACGTCCCGTTGGCGCCTGTCAAGTTCCCCAACACTCCTGCTGAGAACAGGCACCTCCAACACACACTCGAATGCCTCCTTGCTGCAGAACTTTTTTGGAAGAAGCGTTTCCTTTCCTTTATCTTTCTTTGCTATACAGCAATTACTGTGACACATACCCCCAAAAAGAGAAAAAATGAAATCAACTGATTTTATTTTTTTCAGAAACAAGAATTAAACAGCAGGGGGAACAATTCTGCAAAAAGCTTTAATACTTCTCCATTCACTCAACCACTTGTGCCAAAATAGAAAACGGTCATTAGGCTACTCATTCTGGAAAAATTTCTAGAGAGGCTATCAGCTATAACATTATCCCTTCCTCTTACGTTTTCGGTTTTCTGAACTCTAATTAAAACTTTGAAATGCTAAAACACCTCTTGCGTTTTCTCAAAACTAATTTCTCAGTAACACTGTCACACGGGCGGAGGCCACGGCACGGGGCGTTCTTTATAATTCTGAATCAAGTTTACATGCATACACTTTGCTCTACTTTTACCCATATCAATTACACAATTTATATTTCCCCTCTTCTCTAACACTGGAAAAGGACCTTCGAACTTACAAGATAAAGAGGAACCTTCTTTCTGGACTAGTACTAAAACTTCATCTCTTACACAGAAATTTAATTGTCTCTTTCACTCTAAGATCATGTTTCCGTTTAGTCTCCCCTTGACTCCCGTTCTCCTTCGCTAGTTGCCAAACATCACTTAAATTGTTTTTATAATACTCTAGATTAGTTATGCAATCTTCTTTACCCTTACTTATAGACAAAGGTCCGACCATATCGATAACTATATTCTCAAAAGGTTCGCCTACCGAAGGAATATTACACAACTGAGCTCTGGGAATTACTTGATTCGGTTTCCCGGCAATTTGGCATTCATGACAGCTTAAAACATACCTCTTTACGTCATGTTTAATTTTAGTCCAAAAGTATGCCCTACTAATACACCTGAAAGTTTTATTTACTCCCAAATGTCCTTGCTCATCATGTGCTAACTTCAAAACTAGTTCACGAAGCTTCCTAGGAACCACTAATTGTTCGGTGATTTCACCTTTACTACCTGACTTAGGTCGAACATAACGACACAAAACTTCGTCCTTTAAACAAAAAGTTTCCTTACACACATCATCGAGATCATCATCCAGCTCACATTAAAAAATTCTGGTTAGTGTCTCATCCTCTCTCTGCAGCTTGACTAGCTCATCCTTATCCGAAACGTTAGTGCCTAATTCATCACCGTAACTAGCACTAGATATCGGTACATTTACTATGTTACTCTCAACAGCTACACCTTCCATTTGGCTATCACTGTCAACAATAGTCAGGTTTCTCAGCCACACTCATGCCAAGATCAACCTCGCCACCTCTATCACACTTGTTCAAATCCACGAACTCACTCTCGTTCGAATCCACGAACTCACTCTCGTTCGAATCCACGAACTCACACTCGTTCGAATCCCCGAACAAATTATGACCGTAGTCTATGTCTGTATCTAAACCCGACCTAGTTACTACCATTCTAGACACTAGAATATCCCTCACAACAGGATTCACATTCTTGGATAAAGCTAAGTCATTACCGACAATAATGTCAACGCCATCAACAGGCAAACTGTCAACAACTGCAAGTTTCACTTCTCCTGACACTACCTGACTTTCTAAATTCAATTTCAACAAAGGACAAAGAACACAAATGTTAGGAAATCCACCTAACATGACTTTTTCTTCCATGTTGATTTCTGCCCTGTTCGGCACACACTCTCTCCTAATCAGTGAGACAGCAGCTCCTGTGTCTCGAAGCAAGACCACCTCTCTCGAATCTACTCCTTCAAGAGAGGAAACTACGCCTTCTGACAGAAATTCACCAAAAAATTTCCTAGTTTCTCTCATCACATCATTCCTACTTGACGAAAGGTTAACTAGAGACACTGGTTTTTTAACGTCCTTCCTTTCTACCACACAATTTCTCGCTAAATGACCTTTCCCATTACATCGGAAACAAGTTAATTCTGAGCCACTAGATGCCACTTTACTCTTACAAACCTTAGACGTATGACCAGGTTTTCCGCATGTATAACAGGAATAGTCACTTTTACTCGCATTGCTATTACTAGAACTGAAACCTTTACTGCTTTGTACTACCAGATGAAGGATCATTTCATTTCTTACCAACACTCAAATTATGAGTTAGACTATATTCGTCAGCTAACCTAGTTGCTCCTGCGAAAGATACTTCTCGCCTATCTTCTATGTAAAGCTTAATCTCAGGGGATACGTTATCTTTGAAGTTTTCTAACAACACTAAGTTCTTCAAACTATCAAAATCCACAGCTTTAGCAGAAGTTAACCAATCAAAAAACAGCCTCTCTAACTTCTTAGTGTATTCTACATACGTAATATTTTCATCCTTTCTCAAACTCCTAAATTTCTTACGGTATGCCTCCTGTACTAACCTGTACGCGCTAAGAACAGTTTCTTTCACGATATCATAATCATCACATTCCTCCTTAGACATGCAACTATACACAGTAAGTGCCCTACCACTCAAAACTGACTGTAAATATAAAGTCCACATTTCTTTAGGAGAGCCTACTCTTTCCATTAACTTCTCAAAACACACATGAAATATGTCGTAACATCTTCCTCATCAAACTTTGGTACTAATTTCAGCACTGCACTCATACCTAACCTGTCAGCTTCGTTTTCGTTCTGCCCTTACTGACTGTTAAGAGTGCTTTGCCTTAACCGAGCAATTTCCAACGCGTGCATACATTCTTTTTCTCTTTCTTCCTGCTCATGCATACGTTCTTTCTCTTTCTTCCTGCTGCAATACCAACATTTCTCTCTCTTGCTGCATTTTCATTATTTCTCTCTCTTTCTCTAGCTCCCTTTTCATTGCTTCTCTCGCTTGCTGCACTTCCCTCTCAGCTGCTCTTTCATCTCTCTCATACTTCTCTCTTTTTTTTCTTTTCAACATACTCACAGAGATCATTCCCCTCTAGACCTAGTAGCTTACCCGACTCAATAAACTTTTTCACCATCTCACTCATTCTGGTTCTTTCTATATTCTCCCTGTCTCAAACTGTTACAGTGCTGAGTATTCTAAGCAAGGTCACCACAATGTTACGAACCCCGAGAGAGGTCCGCTCCAAGTTTGAAATAATGATAAACAAAAAGAATTCAACACCAATAGTTGAAACTGGGGATACGAATATAGAAAGATACGCAAACACAACAAAGGTTTATTTACAAGCTTATTAACAAAGATAAATGCAGAATGGTGTCTCCTATTTACATACCACAAGTAAAATCTTACAAATGTGTGAACTGGGGAAACGGTGGGGTAATGAAAATACTTGCCGGCCAGTTTTGTGCCGTCGGAGATCTATGCTCGAAGTGGTGGCTTCACACAAGGAGAACTGTAACTTCTGTTGTCTACTTGACTCCGTATTGCAGAAAACAATGTATACTCTTGATGCTTGAAGGGCAGGAACTCCTCAAAACCTCTTGTTTAACGTTTCTTCTCTCAAGGCTTGCTCAACGTCGAAAATACTTCGGTCGTCCACTCCTGACGACGACTTGACCAGAATTCGACCCAACTCTCGAGCGCCTTTTCCTCTCTAATCCTTCGTCAGTTCCTTCTTCTCTTATCTCTCTCAGATGATCTCTGATCTCTGCTGCTGAGCTCTCACTGATAATTTGATCTGTGACTCTTACTGATGATCTCTGATCCCTGCTACTTCGTCAGTCGTATTTATACGGTGACCTGGGGGCGGGGCCTATGGGGGAGGCGGAGCACGAACGTCACAGACTCCGAAGATTACTAGAACTTCTTAGAAGGATTTGGACGAAGTATTACATCAGAAATTGTGGCGTTCCTCATGTCCCGTCGGCACCTGTCAAGTTCCCCAACACTCCTGCCAATTCTAGAACCATCATGAGAACAGGCGCCTCCAACATATGCGCGAATGCCTCCTTGCTGCAGAACTTCTCGAAGATGCGTTTTCCTTTCCTTTATCTTTCTTTGCTATACAGCAATTACCATGACACCTCCTTAAACGGTTTGTACCGAGGATGACCTTCAGCCCATGGATCTCTCGTTTTTCCTGAAAGCAACAGGATACTATCAACATCGTGAGCACCCCTGTAGCCTCAGCATGAGTACAACTAATCTCAGGTGAGAATGGTTGTAGCTGAGAACTGCCCTAGACAGGTGTCAGTCCCATTTCCGAGATTCCACAGAAATTACCCTCATTAGCTCACCAATAGTACAGTTTACCTGTTCTACTGCGCCATTACTAGAGGGTTTGTACAGAGTTGTTTTCACACGTACAACATTGTACTGTTCCAGCAACTTGGCAAATTCCTGGAAAATAAACTCGGGGCTATTATTAGTCAGAGTTTCCAGACTGGGACATGGGGAATAACTGAAAAAACTTTATCCTCAAGTGCCTGCCATATTGTACTACTCCTTTTATTCCTTATGAGTACTGCCGTAACCCACTTGGAATAATGGTCGACTACCATCAGACAGCCAATGAAACCAGTGCTGGTTGTAGGGAGACTTACGAGGTCCAAAGCGACCAACTCAAAAGATGAGGTGGTCACTATTTTCAAGGTTGGCGGTGCCACAACCTCCCTTGAGACCTTGCAGGTCTGACATTCCCTACAGGTCCGGCACATATCCCTGATTACACTAATCAAAGATTTGTGCCAAACCAGTCGACAGAGCACAGCAGTCATTTTTCCTATCCCCCAGTGAGCATTTTGCAGGTATGTGTGCCACCAAATCTATTAGGACATTGAAGGTGACTACTGGGGCTACAGAACCATCTTGGTTCCATTTAACCAGCAGACCCTGGTGCACTTCCAAGGCAGACCAACATCTCTTATATGGCTGATAAGGGAGTGGAACCCAAGATGCAGGAACTCCAGAGTAGATCATCTTAATGACAGATTGAATCTGTCGATGGTCTCTCTGGATCCCTGCCTCCTGATTAAAGGACAGGAGAGCATTCTCTAAGAACACTCAAGGGTCAAGTTCAGGGTCAGTCACCTTCATGACAGTGGACTCAGCAGGCTACAGCGAGACTGAGAGTACTTATGGAGACAACTGAAGAACAGCAGTGCTGTCATACACTAGCTGTTCTCGGGGTGAATCTGGGATCAGGTAGGCTGCATCCAGCAGATTTCTACCAAGGACAAAACAAAAGTTAATATCTGGCAGACACCACAGCTTACACAAATGGGGGAAGTTTCCACCCAGAGGAAAACTCCAAGCCGATCTGGACGTAGCCTAGAACACAGGTGCAGGCACCAGTCAACCCCTCCAACTGTTCTACCGATAGTACCTTGTCCTCTAAGCCAAGCTGGCTCAGTGCAGCCTCACTGACAATGCAAATCTGTGCTCCTGTATCAACAAGTGAACAATACAGAGTGCCATGTAACGTTACTAGACCTACTGCCGAGTGTTGAGACACATGATTACAATTGGACTGGTGAGATGGTGTCTCAGTCACACACTGGATTACTGGGGAATCTTCTAGTACATCAGGATCATCAATAGCTAAGCCTTCACCATCAGGCGCCCGAGCTTCTACTTCCGCCTTATGCCCCAGAATCACGTCAGCTGGAGGAATGTAATTATGGAGCTCCAGCAGAGGGTTAAAGTGTACTCCAGCAAGATACTGAAGGTGCATGTACTGAGGCTCAGTCACTGATGGGTCACTGTAGACAACTGGGCAACTGGGACCAAAATGGACCCAGATTTCCAGGTTCAATAGCTTAGAAGCTGCTATCAGCAACTCCAAAGCTGGAACAGTACCTGGAAACTGCATGGCCTTGACCTGATTCCTGCTGATCTTATCCAGTTTGAAGCCTAGTCAGTTGGCATCCTTCAGAAACTGCTGAACTAAGGCCTCCCGGAGCTTAGCTCCCTTCAGCTGAGAGTCAGGTGCAGTACCTGACCCTTCATTCAGACAGTTTACAACTAGCTCCAAGGATTCTATAAGAGATTCTGGACCACCTCAAACTTCCTTAAACAGTGTCAGTCCAGTAGGCAACTTGAAAGTTGAAGTCTATGGAACAGTCACACAGTCAGTGGATGCGGGCAAGCGAGATAACCAGTCTGCAGTAGCATTCTGACACCTGGACAGTACTTAACAATAAAGTTAAATTCAGACAAGTCCTCCAGTGTCCATGCGAGACGACTGTCTACATCTTCATGTCTTGCAGATACATCAGAAGACGGTGATCAGAATGAACTATAAAGAGCTGGCCATACAGGAAAGCTCTGAAGGTTTTCACTTCCCATCACAGAACGGCCAACTCACGCTTGATGGTGGAGTAAAGGATCTTGCTGTCAAGGAAGGTCATGGAGTCGTATGCTATCACCCCGACGTTCCCCTGGATGTTCCAAGGATTCTTGGCACAAGCAAGCACCAGCACCCTCACCTGAAGCAGTCCACCTGGCCCACAAGTCAACAGACTACATACACAGCCACCCATAACAACATCTGCCCCACAGCCACAGCAGCAGACCAACACTGAGATGGACAGCAATCCAGAGGACCCCACCACCCCCATACACCACTACTGGAGCCTCAGGTAGGAAAAACTAACCCCAATACAAACCTAAAACAGATGAACATCCCAAGGGCTTTTGTTTCTACCAATGGAGGTTCGAGAATACAAGCAGTCCTAGGTTATAAGCAGTTATCGACACCATAAGGTGCCAATAATAGAGTTATGGCATCATTTTATGGCGCCATAACAGAGGTGCCATTAACCAGTTATTGGTACCATAAGCACCATAAATTGCTTTGTTTTGGTTAATAGTGGTTTTTGCTTATCAGCACCCCACTGAGAATGGAACCCCTGCCGATAACCGGGGACTGCCTGTACAGTTTCTGGTCGACACCGGTGCACCCAAGTCGTTTGTACTAGCCCACACACACGAGCGCCTCAAGCAAACCCCCAGAACAGTACAGGTGTCCAACACTACAGGTATCCACTGCCAGCTGAGTCCCACCAAAAATATACAGGAAGTAGACCATGACTTTGTCATTCTGCAGGAAGCAGTACAATTGGATATTCATCTCAGTAAATGTAAAAATCGTACTTTTAGCAGCAGAATTCCTAGAAGCCCACATGATGGCTGACAGTGCAATACAGCAGCTGAACATCATACCCACTCCCCATAGCCCACTCAATCCAACAATTCTATATATACAAAAAAAAAAGTTCAATACATATGGTTGGAAAGTTTGCAATGTCTGGCATACATCCATAATTACAGTTCTAACAATGCCAGAAAGTACAGCTGACCCCCGCTATTTGTGGACTCATGATTCGTAGAGTTGCTTATTTGCGGATTTTCATAGGGACCGTATACATGTACTAATTATTTATGGAAAATTCTCTCATTCGCTGTATTTTTCATTTAAGGGCAGCGTTCTCCCGCCATAGTCACTGTAGGTCCACGTAATCCTTCTGAGCTGATGTTATTTTGGGATATTATATCCCGATCTGGAAGGTGTTGATGGAGTTTTGGGAGAGGGTGTCTGCCATGTTGTTGGAAGAACTCTTTAAATATCTGATAGTGCAAGAGTATTCAGCTATCAATGATAGGTGATGCTGTGGTCTCTCTGACCAAGTGTCTCCACTTTTGGTGAAGGCATGATCCAATGATTGGTGGTTTGTCTGCACCACGAATTGTCGTCCTTCTAGTATGTTTCAGAAGTGGCAGATGATTATGTGAACTGCCAGTAACTCAGTTGAAATGTGGAGTACTTTTGTTCTGCTGGTGATAACTTCTTGCTGAAGAATGCCAATGGGTGTCTTTCCAGTACTGCGCCCATCGCTGTGCTACTCATCTGTTGTTAGGGTGAGTGACCTATGGGATAAAGGGAAGGTTAGTGTGGCAGCAGAGGCGATTGCTCTTTTGGCTAGGGTGAAGGCTTTATTTTGTTTTTCTTACCAACATAGTTTTTTAGGGTTTCTTTTTAAGCAATCATATATTGGAGCCATTATTTCAGTAAGGTTGGTTATGAAATGGCAGCAATAGTTGATCATTCCCGTGAATTCTTGGACTGGTTTTATTGTTTTTGGCTTTGGGAAGTTGGTGATTGCTTGGACCTTCGTTGGGAGGAGCTTGACGTCTTTGGGGCTTATTTGGTGTTGCAGGAACTCCACTACTGGTTTTGCCCTTTTACATTTGCCCTTTCAGACTATAAGTCCATTTTCTTTGAGTATTTGCAGGACCCACCTGACATCTCTCATGTATTATTTGATGTTGGGGCTGAATATGAGGATATCAACGATGTAAACGACAGAGAATGGTAGGGTGCTCAGGATTTCGTTCATCAGATGTTGGAAGGTCACACCTGAGTTCCAAAGGTCGAAGCAACTGTAGTTTATATGCTGAAAGGGGGTGGTAATGGACATTTTTCCTATATCCATCTTTGCTGGCCGAGCTTTGTAAAAATTTGTTGCCCTCCATCCGGTTTATGTCGTTGATGTTCAGCATCGGGTACCTATCAGGTATTGTTTTGATGTTGAGTCTCCAATGGTTGCTGAAAGGGTCACCATGTACAGTCAGGTTTTGGTGCCATGTCCTGGAAAGCTTCTTTGGTGTGCACAAGTTTTTTGGGGCTAATTGTCTGAAATGGGAATGCACTGGGGGTCCCTCAGTGACTGTAGTGCTTTGTGGGTTTGGTCAGGTCGTGTTGTAGGTCATCCTTGAAGACCCCCAGGAATTAATGTAGGAGGCGACTTATCTCAAGTTTTACTGTTGGATTGAGTTATGGGAGGGGGTATGATGATCAGCTGCTGTATTGCCATGTCGGCCATCATGTGGGCTTCTAGGAATTCTGCTCCTAAAAGTACGATTTTTACATTTACTGTGATGAATATCCAGTTGTACTGCTTCCTGCAGAATGACAAAGTCATGGTCTACTTCCTGTATATTTTTGGCAGGACTCTGCTGGCAGTGGAAACTTGTAGTGTTGGACATCTGTACTGTTCTGGGGGTTGGCTTGAGGCGCTCGTGTGTGTGGGCTAGTACAAACGACTTGGGTGCACCGGTGTCAACCAGAAACCGTACAGGCAGTCCCCGGTTATCGCCAGGGGTTCCATTCTTGATGGGATGCTGATAAGCAAAAACCGCTATTAACCGAAACAAAGCAATTTATGGTGCTTATGGTACCAATAACAGGTTAATGGCACCTCTGTTATGGCACCATAAAATGATGCCATAATTCTATTATTGGCGCCTTTTGGTGTCGATAACTGAAACTTGGCCCTTATTGCGCCATAAATCGCCAATTTTATGGCACTACACAGCCGCCATTAACCGAGACTGCTTATAACCTGGGACTGCTTGTATTTGATCTTTTGTCTGTTATAAAAAATTTGGAGTCTTTTTGCCTATACCTGGAAAAAAGATGGCGCAAAGCAGGAATAGTTTCTCTTACAAGGCAACTGGTCTATCCCGCCGTTGACATTTAGTTTGTTGAGTCATGCTGTGATCTTTTGCATGTTGTGATGTGCAGCAATCGTTTTCGCATTTTCAAGCTTCATTCTCGAACCTCCAGTGGTAGAAACAAAAGCCCTTGGGATGTTCATTTGTTTTAGGTTTGTACTGGGGTTAATTTTTCCACCTGAGGCTCTAGTAGTGGTGTATTGGGCCGGTGGGGTCCTCTGGATTGCTGTCCATCTCAGTGTCGGTCTGCTGGTGTGGCTGTGGGGCAGCTGTCATTACTGGTGGCTGTGTATGTAATAGTTTGTTGACTTGTGGGCCAGGTGGACTACATCGACCATCTTCAGGAACTTGTCAAGGTCCATGGTTGATACATTGTAGGTGATGGTTGCAATCTTTGGCGGGGTGATTTTGTGAGTAGGACCTCTCTCACAAGGTCCAACATTCTCTGGACAGCCATCTGTGGCGGGGATCGTAACTAGTTGCCACAGTTGCTTATAGATGTGCAATAGCTGCTTGTCTCCCATTGTTGCCCCCACAATTTCTTAAGAACAACTTTGCTTTGAGGTGAGGCGTCATGCTGAAGGACGACCTTAGTTGGTGCTTCAGTGCTTCGAAGGTAATGGTGGCCTTTTGGTCGGCAAGCCATTCCACGATTTGTTCAAAGACGTCATATGGTAGGAACTCAAGGAAGTCATTTCCCTTGCAGGATGTGAAGGAGAGCCTCTTAGACCTGAAGATGGGCTCTGCTCTGAAGAACCAGGCCTCTGGGTTGTGTGTTGTGAAGGGTGGCAGGTGGATGCTTGCTACTGCTGCATCATTGTTGTTGGATAGGATGGTGCTGGCGGTGTCAGTCATCATTGGTGTCACCAATATAATGAGGTGGCAAGTAAGAGGCAGAGTCAAGGGGTATTCTGATTTATTGACACAAACTCTTGGACATGTCAAGAATTCTTACAAGGCAAATGGTCTATCCCACTGGTGACATTTAGTTTGTTGGATCATGATGTTACCCTTTTGCTTGTTTTTTATGTGCAGCAGTCATTTTTGCATTTTTAAGTGTCATTCTCGAACCTCAAATGGAAGAAACAAAAGCCCTTGATCTGTTTTGAGTTTTTACTGGGGTTAGTTTTTCCACCTGAGGCTCCAGTAGTGGTGTATGGGGGTGGTGGGGTCCTCTGGATCACTGTCCATCCCTGTGTTGGTCTGCTGTTGTGGCTATGGGGTAGCTGTGTATGTAGTCTCTGTTGACTTGTGGGCCAGGTGGACTGCATTGACCATCTTCAGGAACTTGTCAAGGTCCATGGTTGATCATTCTAAGGGATGGTTGCAACTCTTTGGTGGGGTAATTTTGTGAATAGGACCTCTCTCACAAGGTCCAACATAGTCTCTGGGCAGCCATCTGTGGTGGGGATCGTAACTAGTTGCCACAATTGCTTATAGATGTGCGATGGCTGCTGGTCTCCAATTGCTGCCCCCCACAATGTCTAAGAACAACTTTGCTTTGAGGTAAGGCGTTATGCTGAAGGACGACCTTAGTTGTTTCCTTCAGCACTTTGAAGGTAATGATGGCCTTTTGGTCGGCAAGCCATTTCCGATTTGTTCAAAGACATCATTTGGTAGGAACTCAAGGAAGTCATTCGCCTTGCGGGATGTGGAGGAGACCCTATTAGACATGAAGATGGTCTCTGCTCTGAAGAACCAGGCTTCTGGGTTATGTGTTGTGAAAGGTGGCAGGTGGATGCCTGCTGCTGCTGCAGCATTGTTGTTGGATAGGATGGTGCTGGCATTGTCGGTCATCATCGGTGTCACCAATATAATGAGTGTGAGTAAGAGGCAGAGTTAAGGTGTATTCTGATTTATTGACACATCCTCTTGGACAGGTCAAGAATTCTTGCGAGCATAAAAGTAGCATTTGACATTAGGGAAAATCAGGTACTTCTATTTATATTCAGCCAGATGTGTTTTCTCACACCTGGAATAATGGTTAACAGTTCTGTATCCTACAAATTAGAAAGAGATTTCAATACATATGGTTGGAAAGTTTGCAATGTCTGACATGTGTTCATAGATATAGTAATAACAATGTCATAAAGTAGCTTCTGAAAAGTGCTTAAAAAATAGTTTGAATCAGGAGTGCTGGATCTGTTTCTTGAAAGTGCTCGTTGCGTCAAGCAGATTTTTAGTTTTTGAAGCAAGGATGCCATGAGGGTCCCAGCAACTGATTGGGACCTCACAGTATCACCATCCCTCTCCTAACTCAACATTGAGTGAGTAATATGCATAAACATCATTAGAGGTTTGCACTTACGAAACTAAAAAGCTTTATAATTGTAGATTTTTACCATTTATATCTTACTATTAGTATAATCTTGAGTAAAAAATTGAATAAATGCACAAAATGAAAGAAAAATAAAACTTCATGGCAATTGTCCAGTATGCTCTTCATTTTTTTTCCAGCCCATTGAGTTAACTGGTCGAGTTCTTCCTCCTCCTAAGTTGCAGTTGAATGCCAGCAATGCTGTTGTGCCTTACCAGGGACAGTGGAACATTAAAGATAAGGAATTTTTTCAAAGCAAGAATATTGAATTCTGGGCAGTTCTCAATTATTCAGACAGATTATCTGAAGACTCAGTGAGGTACTTTACTGTGATTTTGTAATTATTGTTGTAGAAGTTTAGATTATTGTATTGGAATTTATTTGCCGCCTTCCTGTGAGATGTCAAAACATTGACAGGTGGAGTACAGGCATTCCCCAGTTTACGACAGTTTCAGCTGATGGTGCCGAGGTTATGACACTTTTCAATTATATTTATTGGAAATTATTTCCAGGTTTATGACACATGTTCCAGGGTTACGACGCTGATCCGACAGAAGAAATGTGACTAAAGACTAAATAATCAATATTTGAAGGGTTTTTTTTTTGATGAGCAATCCAATGAAAATGCAGTTTACAGTTTTTAATACACCAAAAACATTAAAAGTAAGGTTTTCTTAGGATTTTATATGATTTTTGTCAGTTCTGCCTTACTGGGGACTGCCTGTAATGTGCATTTCACAATAGCATCAAGTTTTACAAGACGGTGCAACAAAACTGAAATCTAAGACTCCTGGAATAAGATAATATCATAGTTTTAAGCTTTAACATCATCATTAGGAACTGTTGTATAAGATATGAGACTGATGCTCACTAGGGTTCGAGATGAGATGAAACTAGTAGGAATGACAAAATACCTCTCCATTATTGGGACGATGTAGGTCAAGAAAAAGCTTGTGAAAGTAATGATTTTTGCATTGTGGTAGATGTTCAGAATGTATGATATAGAATGTAATTGGAGCAATTGAAATTTTTAAAAATTGAGTTTAGGTCAAGGGATTAACACTCAATACTTCTATTCATTTGGATGGGAAGATTAGAAAAGTTAGAGAAAGCTAAATATGCAAAGTTATGTGATTATTATTTTTAAAGATTTTTGTTAGTATCTGCTGTGAATCCATAAGACAGACCATCCAGTATCCAAGAATTCTCTCACAGTTTGTCTTGGCCAGCACATCGCCTTTGATTTGACATACTGATACTATATATGTAGTATAAAAGGACTCCAGACCAAAGCACTTAGCCAGTTTTCCATTCGCCCTTCTCACCCAGATGTGGCAACAACACATTGGCTGCCCAAGATACCCATTAATCGCAAGGTCTGGGAAAGAAAAACACACACCACAAAGTTCCATGCCTTTTCATCAGGCAGTTACTGAAAATAGGTTTTTCCTTTGTCAAAACCTGTGTTTTGATAGCATAGCTACTGTTCATCCTCATAGAAAAACACATGTAAAGGTTCTTGTTTTTCATATCCCCATCCTAAAAGGAGGGGATAGAAAAAAGAAGAACCTTTATGTGTTTTTCTATGGTTCAAAAGTGACATATCTAATTATGCTTGTTTGGGGTATAGTATCATTGTGTTCTTCTTGTATTTAGGGACACTAAGACAATTCTTTGCCCATGAAGAGGAAGTGGCTTGTTTGTGATAGGGTGTAAGTAATGAAGACCACATGGGACATTTCCTGTGACACTTAGGTAAATGTGGACTGCTCAGAACAGGCATAATTTCTTATCTGTACATCTGAGTTCCTGTTGGAGAAGGGATTTATTCTTAGCCAGAAATGACAAGCTAGGAGAACAGCGATAGCTAGGTGTGTGGATGATGAAACATTGTCCTGTCTAAGAGAGCCAGGATGCCAAGGTGGCAAAAAAAAAAAGATCACCTGTTGAAGCAATGAAGATCCACCGCTGTCCAGTTTTCCAATCAAGTTGACAGTGTACTCGGAACAATTGGAAAGATCTTTAGCTCTAAGCAAAGACGTTGAAGCACTGATCAAGAAATAGGCAATAGAAGTAAAGAACTCAAACATGAAGGGGTTTTACAACAGGCTGTTGGTAGTCCCCAAGTCTTCGGAGGGCTGGAGGCCCATTCTAGATGTCGGTGCCTTGAACTTTTTTTTTCTTTTTTATATTGAAGACAAAGTTTCGCATGGAGACGAATCATTCAGTAATGTCAGCTCTCCTACCAGACGACTGGCTGGTGACTCTTGACATGAAAAATGCATATTTTCATGTCCTTATTCACCAGTTGGCCAGAACATTTTTGAGGTTCATTTTCAAGGGAAGGATGTTTCAGTTCAGAGCCCTTGTTTTGGATTATCAATTGACCCTCAGGTTTTTACATGGATTCTTGCTCTGCCAGGAAAATGGCTCCACCTAATGGGAATCAACGTATCATTCTATCTAGACGACTGGCTCCTGAGATCCAAGTCAAGTTGTCAGTTTGTGGAGGACTTAGACAAGATGTTATGCCTGACTCAACAGTCAAGCACACTTATAAATCTCAAGAAATCACAAATGACACCAACTCAGAGGATTCCTTATTTAGGGACTCTAGTTTTTCAGGCTTTTCTCTCCCCGAAGAGAGTTGTGCTTGAAGACAGGTCAAGAGTTCCTGAATTGTGCATCTTGTTCAGCCCTAGAGTGGATGAGTTTACTAGGGACACTGACATCAGTGAAGTCGTTCGTAACATTAGGCCGACTCCGCATGAGACCTCTTCAATACTTCCTCAAAGCAAGCTGCCATTGAAAGGAACAACCAAATTCGATTATTTTCCAATTACAGAGGAAATAAAGCTAGATCTTCGGTGGTGGCTATCAGAGGAGAGGCTACAAGAAGGGATTTCTCTCATTTGCTCCAATCAGGTTCTTCCTTCCAAGTGGACTTTTGAATGCGAGAGTTTGCCAAGATCTTTGAAGGTTATGCAGCAAACCATCCATAGACCTTTTAGCCACCTCCAGGAACAATCTCATACAGATCTTCTGCTCACCTGTTCCGGATCCGCAAGCTTGGAGCACAAATATGATGCTCCTGGATTGGACGGGACTCACCATTTATGCCTTTCCTCCCAACGGTCTCATAAGAGAAGCGCGCACCAAGTTCATATCGCATTAGAACATGTCGATGACTCTCGTGGCCCCATTCTGGCCCAGGAAGGAATGGTTTCCAGATTTCCTCCGACCTTTTGTGGACTTCCCCAGGCTTCTTCCACAAAGTCGTTTTCTACTCAAACAACCCCACTTCAACAGGTAACATCAGGGGTTATCTGCTCTGGCCCTGACAGGATTCAGACACTCAGGAGCCTTGTCAGAGCAAAAGGGTTTTCTTGCAAAGCAGCAGAAGCTATTAGAAGATGTAGGAGAGCTTCTTCTTGCAAATGATACCAGTCAAAGTGGAGGATTTTCAATAGTTGGTGCAGACAGAGTCACATCTCTTCGACCTCTATAGCTCAAATAATGGACTTTTTGCTAATTTTAAGAGATCTTGGAGACTGTCTCCATGTACTATAAGGGGCTATAGATATATTTACTTTTCTCTGTGTTTAAGCATAGAGGACTAGATTTGTTGACTAATCAGGACATCAGCAACTTGATTAAGTCTTTCGAAACATTGAAGATTAAAAATCTTGGGATGTTGCATGGAACCTAGACATTGTTTTGAAGTGGTTGTCAGGTCTGCAATTTGAACCATTATGTTTGACTTGGTTAAATAATAGGATGACCAAAATTCAGGCCATCAGTAAGAGTGTGGGTTTCCCTCAAGACAATGCAGTGTGCGCTTTTGTAGGAGACTTTCTTGCGAGGAACGAAGACCTGTCAAACCCTTGACCTCATTTTATAATCAAGAACCTCAAAGACATTGTGGCGGGATCACAAGCTTAAAAAACAAGCGGGCAAAATGCCCCCCACATAAACTTAACCAATCCAGCTGCCAAACTTACCCTCAGTCACACTTTCCTCTTTACACTATGGAATACACACAGGACAATTGACTTACCTACACAAAGAACAAAAAAAAAAAAAAAACACAAACATATGTACTCACCCAACTGCAGAGACTCAGGGCTATGCTGTACTGTCCGCTGGTCGAGGTCGCTGAGACACTAACAACAACAAAGACAACATCCAAGAACCACAACCCAACAATGCAACACCTAAGGACCACAACTTCACAACTCAACAACACAACAACAAACAAGGAATACGACCACAACAAAAGATCACTGCACAATCACCAACACAAAAAACAACACAAAATGGCAACACACACCCACTAACAACACCAAGGAATCACAACAGTTCACCAACAACAACCCTCAACAACTCACAACCACACCAAGAAACCACAACAGCCTCCAACAACAGCAACAACAACCCTTAACCACAACAACTCACACATAACTCAACAGGAACTCACAAGCACAACAAATCCAGCAGCACAGGCACAACAACTCCAAAGCAAGCAATATCAACTTGACAACAACTAAACAACAAATCAATAAATCACAAAACTTGACTTTCAATGCCTTCAATAGACTGCTGCCAACACCACCGACTATCACAGGCGCAGACAACCCAGAACTCACCAACAGTCAATCCAATCATTAACCAACCAACCACCAATTACCCTCTCTCTCTCTCTCTCTCTCTCTAGGACATTGCCAAATGGAACTCCTATAACTCCTCCATATTTCCTCCCCTGTTAATTTGACAACATCTCTTTACTCTCGCAACACCCACACTAGCCTTCCGCAACACCCATGGATGCTCAGATGCAGGCCCCCTGGATCTTGTTTGAGGGTCCTCATACACACTCTCAGTTATCTCATCTACCCCTTCGAACTCTTGTCCTAATAACTCGTAACTCTGCTACCAAATCACTAACCTCATTTACACTCTGCCAAACTCCTGGAAAGACTCATTCATACTGCCAACCACGTCCTTACTACCTGATTCCCTTCCTGTTGAAATCTCACTAAACCCTGACAATTCAAACCCACACACACTATATGTATCATTCCTCCCCTCAAAATCATCCGTATTACATGCATTATCCACCATTTTTACCCTGATGCTTGGCTCACATTTATTCACTCCAAACCACTCACTCATCACATTCTCCCAAATACACTGTCACATACTAGAGGACCCACCCAACTGAATCCCCTTTTCACCTAGTTTCCCGAATTCCCAACCTGACTCATCCTCTTTTGCCTACACACACTTGCCACATGACCTTCCATTCCACATTCAACACACTTTGCACACGGCACCTTAAACATCCTAGCATAATGCCCGTTCTTTCCACAGTTGCCACAAACCACATTCACACGGGTACCCGACATCCACTAGCTATGTGCCCAACCTGTCCACACCTGTAACATTTAATATCCTTATCTTTCTTACACTCTCTCACTAAATGCCCTGTTTGACCACACCCGAAACACGCTCCTTAAGCCCACCAACATTCATTCTTCTTGTGTCCTGGCTTACCACATCTATAACACTGCTGCTCTCACTCACAACTAACTGACCCTACTCTTCCAACACTTGCACTCTTATCACTTTTAGGGCTAAATACACTCACGTTACTTGCCCTAATGCTCCTATCAACCACTCGCTCTGCCATTCACCTCAGCTCTTCTAAAACTGCCTCCCTATAGCTTTTAAACTCTGGTATAACCTCAGCTACTTCATTCCTAATACTAACACTTCTACTCTCTTTCATACACCTATCTAGCTCGCAATCCTCTACTATTTCTAAAATATCGTTCCACGTCATTTGTCCATCGCATTTTCTCCTTACGTTTTAGATTTATAAACTCGTATACGCTCTCTGGTACTCGCTAACAACTTTCGCACTAACTCCTGACACTCATTTATCCCTTTGTCCCCAAACTTCTTCCTAGCTAATGTTTCCAACCTGAACACATACATAGACAACAACTCACCAACATTCATTCTTGCCTCTTCAAAATCTTGCTTTCTTCTATATCTAACGCTACTCTTTATCCTCTTTGCCTGTTCTACAATCCTAGCTTTCACACTCTCATAAGGCACATTTCCTACACTCATCATTACCCCATACATACTCAACATAAATCCCATCAAAAAGCTACCTAACTCTCTTGTTATCCCCATATTTTGCTTCACAATACCTCTCATATTCCTCATATTATGCACATTGGGTTACCTCTCTCATATACACAGCCATTTTTACTTTTTGTGCACCCTCACTCTCACTACTTTCATTCTGACCCTTCTTTCCCTCTTCCAAATACAGCAAATCCACTTCCATACGCACGTCCATACTCTTGACTATGCTCTTCTTACCCTTCTTCTTTCTACCCACCTGTTTCCACTCACCAGTATCTAAATCACTCTCAGCCCTTTCCCCAATGTATTCAGTCCTAGTCTCATCCTGTCCATCACCCTTACTAACCTTCTTTCCCTTAGTCTTCTTCTTTTCCTCAGCCCCCTTCTTATTCTTGTCCTCAGGTTTATCCTTATCCTGTGTCTTCCCCTTCTTTCCCTTACCTATCACTGTGGCGGCATCACAAGCTTAAGAGCAAGCAGCAAATCTCCCCCACATAAACTTAATCTGTCTGGCTACCAAACCCACCATCAATCACACTTTCCTCTTTACATTACAAAATACAGCAGGACAATTGACCCATACCTACATACAGAACAGAAAAACACAAACAGGTACTCACCTCTGGCTTCTGATACTCAGGGCTAGGCTGTGCTGTCCGCCGGATATAGGCTATAGGCTAGCCGACAACCAAACACAAACCAACCACCCGAGACCCACAACCCCACAACAGCTCAATAACCCAACAAATCACTGCAGACGAACACAAACAGCCCGAAAGAACACGACAACCACACGACTTCCCCCAGCACAACAACCCGCCAAAACCAACACTGCCCCAACCACCACTCACAGACACTGAAAATGCACCACCAACCTCTTCAACCTCACCACAACCAGACAGACACACGCACAACAACTTCACAACCCCAAAATCTATCAAATAACACCAAAACAACTAACCACCAAAGGATAACTACTGTCAAAACCAACTCTGACTCTCGTAACAGACTTCCACTGACATACTACAGAGCGCCACAACAGACATGCTTCCGACCGCCATTTAACCACTCCCATTCATTCTTCCACCAACCCCTCTCTCTCTCTCTCTCTCTCTCTCTCTCTCTCTCTCTCTCTCTCTCTCACACAACTTTTGGAGACGTTGTCAAATATAAACTACTATCATTACTCCTCCATATTACCTCCCCCATTACATTTGACAACGTCTCCTTACACTCACAACATTCACGCTACATTGCCTTTCTGAACACCCATTCATGCAACAGTTTCACTCCTCTTATCTTTGATGGGAACCACATAGGCAAATTTACTCATGTGATCCACCATCACAATCATCCCCACATGTCCTATCGCAGTCCTAGGCAAAGAAACACAATCAATCACAAGCATTTCAAACGGCTCTTTCATCTGCAATCGCAACACGTGAACTTGCATGCACACACTGATACTTTCCCCTCTGACAGTCTTCACACGTGACAGCCACATCCACACAAATCTTATTCAACCCAGGGGGATACAATCTCTCTCTCATGCATTCCCACAACTTATTTTTCCCCATATGCCCAAACCGATCATGCACCAACAAACACATACTCACAGCTGACTCAACAGAAAACACCGGCACATACACTTCCCTGTCATACACCCCTTCCTGATGCAAAAAGTACACTTATGTTTTTTGCACACCATAAACCGTTTAGCATCCCTCTTATATACATCCCCTCCCAAAACACATTGTCGCAACACACTTATCTTCAGGCACTTATTTTGCATTTCCTCAATCTTTTCCTCACTCAACAGATCATTCTCACTCCTGGCAATATCAGTCATACCCACAAAGTTTGCCACAAATACATTACCATCTTGAATCCTAGCTACTTGTCTGCCCCCCTTTCTAAGAATTCCATTTCCTATATCTACGTCTACATCATGGATCCTTAAAAAATCTATCCCTATCAAAAAGCAAGATTGCATATAATTTTCTCCTATAACTATAAAGTTATGCATTACTTCAAGATCTCCCAACCTAACCCTTAACCGTACCTCTTCCCATACTAAAACCCTTCCTTGTCCTAACCCATATATTCTTACACTTGTAGACTGCCTTTTCACTTCCCAATCACATCTCTCAACTTCACACACCACTGACCCACTCACCAAGGAAACTTGTGCCCCTGTGTCAACCAAACCATAGTACTCACTATCCTTTACTCGGACAAACATCACCATTTTCCCTCGAGTCCCATGCATACACACATTCACTACCACATCCACCTGGTTATCCACATCACAATCCTCCTCATCACATTCATCCTCAGTTAATTCCCCATTTCCACAATTCTGACTCAGATCCCCTTCACAGTCCCTTTTTGTAACCAACCAATTACAACCTCATTCCCCGCACTGAATCATCAAAACCCCACGTTCATTACCTGTAATCACCCTTCCTCGATACTCAACCGGTCTGTCCCATCCAAAACACAACAACACTTTTATTCCAAACAACTCAGCTACTGCTGACAACAATTCATGCAACATTTCTCCTTCCCCACCTTGTTCCTCCGCATATGCCACTTCCTTCTGCACATCACTCATCAACTTCACTCGCAACTCATTCACACTACCGGGTACCTCTTCAACCAGACCCTTACCTTCCAAGCTTTTCAGTGCTGAAAACAAACATTCACACACCTGTCATTCCATCCAAACCTCTCTTTTATAACCAACCCCTCAGGTACCATATTCGGATCCCAGTCACTTTTCACAACACCACCGTCCTTACCATACAGCCTAGACATCGTATCAGCAATCACATTTTTACTCCCCGGCACATATTCTAAGCCAAAATCAAACTCACTCAAATCCTCAATTGTCTCGCAATCCTAGCATTCACACTTTCCTTCTTGATCATATAAACTAATGGCCGATGATCTGTCCTTATGACAAATTTTACCCCATACAAAAACACTTTCAACGCTTTCACACAAAACCTTATTGCCGCAAGCTCCTTCTCAACCACCGAATACTTCAGCTCTGCTTTATTAAAAGCTTTACTCACATACGCAATCACTCTCAATTGTCCCTCCCCATTCACCTCTTGCATCTGCACCAAGCATCCTCCCATACTAAACTTACTAGCATCAGCATACAACTCAAGCTTACTCGCATCCTCTCTATAGTCTGGAAAAGCCAAGGTGACGTCTCCAGCAGCCTCCTCTTTCAATTTCTCAAATGCTCCCACCATTCGCTCATCCCACCTCAGCTTAGTACAATTTTTCTTCCCGGTCCATTCAGTCAACAGCTTCCCTATATCCGAACAATCCCTAACAAACTTCCTCCTGAACTCAATCAAACCCAAAAAACCCTTTAACTCCCGCACGGTCTGGGGACGTGGAAACTCCTTTACTTTTTCCACAAACTTTTCACTCTTCCTTACACCACTCGCACTCACCTTATGACCAAGAAATTCCACTTCCCCAGCCAACCACATACACTTCTCCAGCTTCACTTTCACTCCAACCTCTTCCAACCATTCTAACACCTTCTCAAGCAGTTCCACATTCTCCTCAACAGTCTCACTTGCAATCAAAATGTCATCTATAAACACAGTCACCTTCCTTCTATCAAAACCAACCAAAACTACATTCATCGCCCTCTGGAAGGCAGCAGGCGCATTAGCCAATCCAAAACTTAACCTCTTGAATTGATAGTGGCAGCTACCATTCGAAAAAGCCGTAACATGCCTGCTCCCTTCCTGAAGAGGCATCTGGTAATAGCCCCATACCAAATCCAATTTTGTGAACACTCATCCCATGCATCTTATACGCACAATCAGACACCACATTCATCGGGAATTGCTCCTTCACAGTCCCTTCATTCACCTTCCTGTAATCCACACACATCCACAAACTCCCATCTGTCTTGCGTACTGGGACTATGGGACTATTCCAAGCACTCTCGCTTCTCTCGATCACTCCCACTCTCTCAAGTTCCTCACACTGTTCCTCAATCTCTCAGGCAATAGGCGCAGAAAAGTGTCGGGGACGCTGATATATGGGGGTATCGTCATTCAAAACTATCTTGAACTCTGGGAGCTTAGATTCCCTGAAATCCTTGTCACCCCGACTCAATGCACCCCATCTATCCCACAACATCTACATCAACCGCTTCCTCTCGTCGTCATCAACAATTTCATCCACCTCAATTCTTTCTCTCAACTCATCATACTTCCACTCATCACTTTCTTTCATGCTACCTGTCATCACCCGCCGCACCCTAACATATCTTTCATCGTCCACATCCACCAACGTATACAACAACCCCACACAATCACCTTCACGTATACCCCGCACTCACTTTTTCCTAACACTCAGCAATGAGGCTACAAAAACCCGAGGATTCTCCATATCCAAAATTCTGTCGTACACATGCACGCTTGCTCTTACCAACTTGTTCGCATCCACACCCTCAACCACATATGGACACTTGTCACCTTTGACAATCCCAAGACTATCTGGCCACGCAACTTTCACACTAACAACTTCTCCAACTTCTCGCGGCACTTTTACACTCTCTTTCGCAACCAACGGCACTCCCTTCCATATTTTACTGCTTACCCCTCCATCCCTATCCAAGTACAACTCTCCACGTACATTCCCCTTCCTATGCAACTCAATCATATTCGTGCTCGGATGGACCACCATCCCACACTTCGTCAGGAACCTGTACCTTAACAACATATCATACTTATCACTCATTCCCTCGATCACATAAAAGTCACCTTCATCCATCACTACCCCTTCGATTTCTACATTTTCACGCAACATTCCCACCACAGGCATACCCAAATTTCTTATTCCTCGTACCTCCCCTTTACATTAACCAATTTCACACTCAATCCACAACTTGTCACATCCATTCTTAAAAAGAACACTGACACTGCACCCAGTATCAATCAAAGCAACCAAACATAACCCTTTGCACCTCACTTTTACACATACATTCATGAGCTCTTCCTCCAAACCCTTTTTCATGCAACAATCCTTCACGCACATGCATCACTCTTACTGACCGCACACCAGAGGACCCACCCAACTGAATCCCCTTTGTACATAGTTTCCCGAACTCCCAACCTGACTCATCCTCTTTCGCCTACACACACTCGCCACATGATCTTCCATTTCACATTCAACATATTTTGCCCGCTGTTCTTTACACATCCTAGCATAATGCCCGTTCTTCCCACAATTACCGCAAACCTCAGTCACACGGGTACCTCGACATCCACTTGCTATATGCCCTACTTGCCCACACCTGTAACATTTAATATCCCTATCTTTCTTACACTCGCTCACTAAATGGCCCGTTTGCCCACACCCGAAGCACGCTCCCAACACCCACTGACATTCATTCTTCCTGTGCCCTAGCTTTCCACATCTGTAACACTGCTGCTATCTTTCACAACTAACCAACCCTACTCTTCCAACGCTTGCACTCCGATCTCTCTTAGGGCTAACCATACTTACATCACTGGCTCTAATGCTCCTATCAACCACTCGCTCTGCCATTCGCCTTGGCCCTTCCAAAACTGCCTCCCTATAGCTCTTAAACTCTGGCATAACCTCAGCTACTTCAATCCTAACACTAACACTTCTACTCTCTTTCATACACCTATCCAACTCATAATCCTCTACTATTTCCAAAATGTTGTTCCACGTCAACCTTTCATTCCTCCATAGCATTTTCTCCTTACGTTTCAGATTTACAAACTCATACACACTTTCAGGCACAGTCGCCAACAACTTCCTCACTAACTCTTTACACTCATTTATCCCTTCATCCCCAAACTTTTTCCTGGCTAATGTTTCCAATCTGCACACATACATCGACAACGACTCACCAACATTCATTCTTGCCTCTCCAAAACCATGTTTTCTCCTATATCTAACACTACTCCTTATCCTCTTTGCCTGTTCCACAATCCTGGCTTTCACACTCTCATAAGGCACATTCCCCACACTCATCACTACCCCATACATACTCAACAAAAATCCCGTCAAATAACTACCCAACTCTCTTGCCCAGACTCTCTTGTTATCCCCATACTTTGCCTCACAATACCTCTCATATTCCCTAAAAAAATCCCCTATGTCCCTGCTACTATATTCCTCGTATTGTGCACATCTAGGTATCTCTCTCATATATACAGCCTTTCGTACTTCCCGCTCACTCTCACTCTCACTTTCGCTACTTCCATTCTGATCCCTCCTAACCTTGTCTGAATACAGAGAATCAACTTCCATACTAACATCCATGCTCCTAATTACGCTCTTCTTACCCTTCTTTCTACCCACCTGTTTCCACTCACCACTATCCAAATCACTCTCAGCCCTTTCCCCAATGTATTCAGTCCTAGTCTCATCCTGTCCATCATCCTTACTAGCCTTCTTTCCCTTAGTCTTCTTCTTTTCCTCAGCCCCCTTCTTATTGTCCTCAGGTTTATCCTTATCCTGTTTCTTTCCCTTCTTTCCCTTACTTATCACAACCAAGTCACCTTCGTCACTCGTAGTTTCATCTACTTGCTCTTCCAATGTCTTTACCACTTCTGGCCTATCACAAGACCTAGTAGGCCTACCTCCTACAGCTCCCTCTCCCATGAACCCCTTCATTATCTCCTGCACTGCATTCATCATCACTAAGAACTTTTCGTCCGTTTTCTCAACCATTCTCTCTTCCGCTCCTTTCACTTCTTCTTTCATTACCACTTTTGCACTCCTTAACATTGCTCTCATTTCCTCTAACTCGCTCTTCAGCTCCTCACACTCTACCCTTAACCTCTCATTCTCCACTTCCAACCTTTGCTTAGCTTCCCTTGACAAACGCAACTCCTCCTTTAGCCCCTCCACCTCACTCAATCCTTCCATCCCAAATTTTCTCACCACTCTCACACACTAGCGTAGGCCAATCGTCCTGCAGCTGCCACACCAGCAGTCCCTGTTCGGGCGCCAAAAATTAATGTGGCGGCATCACAAGCTTAAGAGCAAGCAGCAAATCTCCCCCACATAAACTTAATCTGTCTGGCTACCAAACCCACCATCAATCACACTTTCCTCTTTACATTACAAAATACAGCAGGACAATTGACCCATACCTACATACAGAACAAAAAAAACACAAACAGGTACTCACCTCTGGCTTCTGATACTCAGGGCTAGGCTGTGCTGTCCGCCGGATATAGGCTATAGGCTAGCCGACACACAACCACTGCCGACAACCAAACACAAACACACCATCCGAGACCCACAACCCCACAACAACTCAATAACCCGACAAATCACTGCAGACGAACACAAACAGCCCGATAGAACACAACAACCACACGACTTCCCCCAGCACAACAACCCGCCAAAACCAACACTGCCCCAACCACCACTCACAGACACCAAAAATGCACCACCAACCTCTTCAACCTCACCACAACCAGACAGACACATGCACAACAACTTCACAACCCCAAAATCTATCAAATAACACCAAAACAACTAACCACCAAAGGATAACTGCTGTCAAAACCAACTCTGACTCTCGTAACAGACTTCCACTGACATACTACAGAGCGCCACAACAGACATGCTTCCGACCGCCATTTAACCACTCCCATTCATTCTTCCACCAATCTCTCTCTCTCTCTCTCTCTCGTCATCTCTCTCTCTTCGTCTCTCTCTCTCGTCGTCTCATCTCTCTCTCTCTCTCTCTCAATGTTGTCAATTATAAACTTCTATCATTACTCCTCCATATCACAACCAAATCACCTTCGTCACTTGTACTCTCATCCACTCACTCTTTCACTTTCTTTACCACTTCTGGCCTGTCACAAGACCCAGTAGGCCTACCTCCTGCTGCTCCCTCTCCCATGAATCCCTTCATCATTTCCTGCATCATCTCTTGCATTGCATTCATCATTACCCCAAATTTATCATCCATTTTCTCAACCATTCTCTCTTCCGCTCCTTTCACCTCTTCTTTCATTTCCACTTTCGCACTCCTTAGCATTCCTCTCATTTCCTCTAACTTGCCCTTCAGCTCCTCACACTCCACTATCAACCTCTCATTCTCCACTTCCAACCTTTCCTTAGCTTCCCTCGCCAACCGCAACTCCTCCTTCAGCCTCTCCACCTCCTTCAACCCTTCCATCCTCACTTTCTCTACCAATCACACAACTCACTACCCCAATCATCCTGCAGCTGCCACGCCAGCAGTCCCTGTTCGGGCGCCACAAAATAATGTGGCAGGATCACAAGTTTAAAAAACAAGAGAGCAAAATCCCCCCCACATAAACTTAACCAATCCAGCTGCCAAACTCACCCAAAGTCACACTTTCCTCTTTACACTACGGAACACATGCAGGACAATTCACTTACCTACACAAAGAACAAAAAAAAAAAAAAAACACACACAAACATGTACTCACCAAACTGCAGACACTCAGGGCTATGCTGTGCTGTCCACTGGTCGAGGTCGCTGAGACACTAACAGCAACCAAGAACCACAACCCAACAACACAACACCTAAGGACCACAACCCCACAACTCAACAACACAACAAAATACAAGGAATACAACCACAACATAAGATCACTGCACAATCACCAAAAACAACAACACAAAAAGGCAACACACATAGCCACTAACAACACCAAGGAATCACAACAGCCCACCAACAATAACCCTCAACAACTCACAACCACACCAAGAAACCACAACAGCCTCCAACAACAACAACAACCCTCAGCCACAACAACACTCACATAATCCAACAGGAACTCACAAGCACAACAAATCCAACAGCACAGGCACAACAACTCCAAAGCAAACAATATCAACTTAACAACAAATCAATAAAACACAAAACTTAACTGACTTTCAATGCCTTCAATAGACTGCTGCCAACACTACTGACTATCACAGGCTCTCACCCAAGACTGACTGAAACACAGAACTCTAACAACTAACTCTAGCTGCATCAGCAGACAACCCAGAACTCACTAACAGCCAATTCAATTGTTAACCATCCAACCACCAATTACCCTCTCTCTCTCTCTCTCTCTCTCTCTCTCTCTCTCTCTCTCTCTCTCTCTCTCTCTCTCTCTCTAGGACGTTGTCAAATGGAACTCCCATAACTCCTCCATAACATATTAGGATCAGAGGAGGAAGAGAGACTTCTGTGTCCTGTAAGAGCAATCAGTTATTATCTTCATAGAACGGAGTAGATTAGAGGAGCCTCTAATTGCCTTTGGTGTTCGGTGAGACACCCATCTCGACTGCTCTCCGAAAATGCTTCCCTTTTTTCCTTAGAAGTCTCATTTTAGAAGTACACTCGCAAGTTCAAGAAGAGGTCCTCTCTATCCTTAAAGTTAAAACTCATGAGATACAAGAGGTAGCAACGTCGTTAGTTTCCAGACATATTATGCCTTTGTCCTCTGTCCTTCATGCTACATACTGGAGATTGAAGTCAGTGTTCGCGTTGCATTATCTGAAGGATATATGTAGAAGTTAATTTTGAAAACTACAATAAGTTGGGTCCATTATCAGGTGCTGGCACTCTGTTGGGAAAGGAAGCATAGGGGGTCTTCTGTTCCCTCTACCATCTTGCCTTGTATATTTTAAGGTTTGTTGAGTCTTTGGGAAGTGGGGGATATGAAGTACCCGGAGTATTTTAGCATAGGAGATGGTTTGGTTTTTCTGGTCTTTGCCCAGGGCAAGGGCAGTATGTATGTTTTCTTTGTTAACCACCGGTGAACTTCCATGGTTACAAAGTTCCACTACATTAGGGATGAACCTGGCCTCTACTGCCATGTCTCCTAAAGGTGATGAGGGCTCCAACCAGAGGCAGTACCCACCTGCAGCTGTTCTCTCACCAGGTAAGGTTCAGCATCATTTTATTCAAGGAATCCTATTTTTCAAAGTCACCAACTTATTTGGTGCTTGGAAAGATAAACCGTCCATATTCCAACCATACAAGGCAGTCCCCTGTTATCAGCGGACTCAGTCAATGGCGATCCGGTTTTATGGCGCTTGTCTAACTAAGCACCATAAAATTGGCGATTTATTGCACCATAATGTGCTGAGTTTCGGTTTTTTGAGTTGTGGCTCCATAACATACCTAACAGTGGCGCCATTAACTGAAACTCAGCGCCATAAATAAAAAAGTTTAGGTTAATGGCAGTTTTCGCTTATCAGCACCCCGCTGAGAATGAAACCCCCGCCGGATGATAACCGGGGACTAGTACATGCAATGTGGAGTCAGCTATGTAACTGTTTGGCAAGTCACTTATGTGAAAATGATATTTTTTAAGTGAAATAATGCTTCACATATACTTACCAACATTTACATACTCAGAGCCCTTCCTCCTCCCTACAGATGTACATTGCGGTATGACAGCAGCACCACTGGCAAATTTGAATTTTCGACTGCCGAGGTAGGAAGCTTTCAGCTATGTAACTGTTTGATAAGTATATGTGAATCATTATTTTTTTTATTATAAAAATGTAATTTCTGGGCTCAGCCGTGTCGCTCCGTGAAATGTGTCCTCTTAAGCACTATTTCTAGTAAAATATTGCTATGATACCAGAGAACTGCTAAATTGGACATGTCAGAAGTCTCTGACTCGCTCACCTAAATAAAAGGTGTCGGTATAGGACTGGGGCGAGTGTTAAACACTACCACAGCAACCCCTCCAATTAGCCTTTTCCTCATCAAAAGACCCTGAAAACGGGGAGCCGACCTATAGGTCACACCCAGCTACTCTGTTGAAGGGGACTGCGGCGTCATTCTTATCGATAGCCTCCCAGCGTTGCACGCTTTTTTATAGCTATCTGTTCTTTTATTGGTTTCTTTATTCTTTTTCGTTATGGATCGTCAATCTGCCTCTTCACCCAAGTTAAGTACTGGTTCGCCCTTTTTCTGTATTTAGGGAGTGATTTTGCCTTTCGTTTTGCCTTTATTTAGGATTTTGTTAGGCGTCTCCTCCCGTAGCGAGCGGTAGCGAGCCGCCATTACGTCGTTCCCTTGTTTTGTACCAATTTCGAGCGGGCTTCTTTCAGTACCTATATATTTATATTTATATATCGTAACTTATGATATTTCAGTATATATTTTCAGTATATATTTTATAGTCTTGGGTGGCAGTTGCTTTGTCGATCTTGTTTGATCTACGTTTATTATTTTCATGATTTCCTGTTTTTCAAGGGGGTCGGCGTTCGTGCACGTTTCTTTGTTTCGTGCTTCGATGTTTATCTACCGTTCCCCCCTCCCCCCTTTTATTTTAGTTTGGTATTTTCCATTCAAGAATTCCCCCTTTTTCTTTTCGTCACCTTACCGTTTGTTTTCGTTTTGTCGGTAAGCAAGTAATTTTTCCTTGTTGCGCCCACTCTCATCGAGTGGCCTCCTTTGTGTTTTATATTTTTCGCCCCTTATTTTCATTACCCCTGTTAAGCATGTTTTTCCTAGCTTTAAGTAATTGATTTTATTTTGTCGATGAATATTTGGGTGTTCGGTCGGCAGCTAGCCTTCATAGGCTTTGCCTGCGTTTTCCTCGTGATCCTTTATTCGCGGGGAATCGCTGGTCACGTGATCGTCCCCCCTTCAGCCCTCCCTCCCTCCCCCTCTCGTGGGACTCCCCGTAGTTGGGTGCCGCTCTCGTTGTTTGTCGCTGACGGCCGGTCCCACCAGCGGAGGGGGGGGTGTAGTGGGTCTCCCAGGACCTTGGGCTGGGGAGTGTCGCTTCTTAGCCGACCGCCTCCGGAGTTGTTAGTCGCACTGCGTTTCAGCCTCGGCTTCCGTGGACTGTTGCGCTCTGCTTCTTTCACTCCCGGAGCTTACATCCACCCGCCTAAAACATTCCCTCTCCGCATAAGGCGGGTTTAGATTCCGGCCTCTCCCGGAGTCATTGAGGGTTATGTTTACGGAAGTTACTCTTCCGTAGGCGGAGATAGTATATTTGTTATTTTAGTTTTTATTATTATCATTATTTTTATCTTTATTTTTATTTTTATTTTTATTTTCTTGCCACGGAACTTGCGAGTTCATGTGGCCGTCCCGGGGTTACTTCGTGTACCCCCCTCTCCGGGTCATACAGCTCCGGTATACAACTCCGGTGGTTTTTTTTTCCTTACACAGTCCCCGGGACGTTAACATATGAATATATATACCCTTTCTTTTCTTTATAGCCCGGAATGCTCCGGCACATAAAAAAAAAAAAAAAAAAAAAAAGAAATATATTCCATTATCCTATTAAGTGTGTGCAATTGTTCTTATATATTATTGCACTTACAGGCCTCTCAGTGTCTGGTTGCCGGCTGCAGTGCTGCTCTGCAAGATCCGTGCGGCCATGACGTTTGTCGGGGCCACGCCCCCTGTGCAGTGCTGCTTCCTGATTCCGTGGTCTGGCATCATGAAAACTGTTTTGCCTGCTACGACTTGGTACATCAGGCTACCTCTTCGGTAAGTTACCGCACTGCTGGTTCTATGTTTATTGTAAAAAAAAAAAAAAAACAAACAATATTGAAATGAGATAAAATAAATGATCAATTAAAATTTCTTTAAATTAAATTACATTGTTTAACCAATAATTATAGAATAATGTTCAAGGAATTTACTTGGTATTGACACATTCCTTGCATTACAGGCTGAGCAGTCTATTAAGGATGCTGCACTCTCCGCCCTCAAGATCTGGGTTGGAGGGTTTGGACGGAACATAGGGAAGGCTAAGCCGTATATTCTGTCCCGAGATATGGCGACTTTGCTCTTCCCAGCCGGAAAATCTGCCGGATACGTCGATCCAAAAGTAGCGGCACCGATTATCAAATCAATCCAAGACTCAGTTATTGAACAGCAAGAGGCGGAATTGCCGGACCTTGGACTAGAGGAAGTCTCACTTGAAGTGGTTGAGGATTTGCCCGTTACACTAGGCACGGGTACAGGTAACAGTGTTAATGAGGCTAGCTTAGTTAGTCACCGGGATCTTTCCTTGAGTGACTCTGATTCTTCCTCTCCTTCTACTTCCAATTCCTTCATGGGTTTCACAGGAGGTTTGCCCCCTCCCAGGTTGCACTCCTTCTCTGTGATTCCTAAACTAAAGAAAAAACCTGCGGGTAAAACCTTGCTTAAAGGCAGATCAGAGACAATGCCAAGGCCTGGGCAGTCACCAGAGGTTCATACACATATTAAAACTAAAATAAAGTCGCTTTCCAAACCTTCAATCCCAAGGTCTCAAGGAGGGAATTCTTCCTATTGCCCTACCAGTCCCATTCCATTAACTTCTAGGGACCGGATACCTCATAGGTACCGCAAGAGGGACAGGATGATTCTCCTTCCGTTGACCAAGACCAGTTCAACACAAATATTCTAAATCAGGTCAGTAGCCTTGGTAGCTTACTCAGCTCAGTTGCAGCAAGGTTTGAAGAAGTGTTTAGCAGGTTAGGTGCTCAGGACTCCCTGATTGCAGGTCTCAGACAGGAGTCGGCAGTTTCGGCCCTTTCTAGTAGCTTGATGCAAGCTCAGAGCATGCCTGACGGGTCCACGCTCCCTCCTTTCCACCCCGGTAATCCCTGGAGGGTGGCTAACTTCGCTCCGTTTGTCAATGGGATGTTGACTATAGAAGGTTGCGGCACACGTAGGCTCGAGGATTTCGAGTTTTTCCCCGAAGGTTTACAGCCTCCATTTATAGGCTATGTTAGGCTTACGGAGGCAGCTCTGGTTAGGGAGGATAAGGTCCCCAGGAGACTGTTATCCTTTCTAGAGATCAGGCTCAGCAAACATGGATACGGAGCCTAGAAGAGTGGGACTGCTCAAATACTAGAATAACAGCTTTTAAAAGTCCTTTCACCATGTTTACAACTGATGTCGGGAACCCCTTACCTTTTACATCAAAGGTAGCAGAACTAACACTCCAGGCAGTGACTCGAGAAGAGCCCATGCCCCAGCTTAGGGAGACAGATCCCACATCTTTACTACTCCCAGGTAGGAGGATTTGTGGGAGGATTTGCCAGCTACGTTCTCGGTAGGCAAGCTGAAGCCAGATTGTGCAATCACCTTGTTTAGTGAACGCCTTCCTAGGCTGTCAGACGCATTGATCCAAGCCGAATTTGACGCTAAGACACGTCTCGCAAGGTCTCTTAACTCCCTAGTGATGACAGAGACGGCGGCTCGGAGTTACGCTCAGGAGCTGCTGTTTAAGGTCATTGCGAAGTCGTTACTTTTAAGCATGCAATGTGACTTGTACGACTTTGCGATTGCTAGGAGAAATTGCAGGAAGCATGTTCTGTCTGAGGCTACGATCAGGCACGAACCCAACAAGCTTCTAGCTTCCTCAATCTGGGGTGCAGATCTCTTCCCAGCTTCAGCAGTAACCGAGGTTCAGAGCGAGGCATCACGTCTTAACCAAAGCATCAGGTGCGTTGGGGAATCCCTTTCAAAAGGAAATCAGAGTCTTCTTCCTCCAGTTTTAGGGCTAGGAAGAGGCAAAGGAAGTTCCTACCTTTCCAAGTCCCGCAACAGCATCCTGTGCTACAAGCTGTTCCAATTCAACAGGTATCCCAGCCTTCGACTTCTAAGGCTCAGCCTCAGCAAACAGCATCAATTTGTCTTCCTTTCGCCGCCGTCTAACCAACAGGCCTCCTCACAGTATTCAGTGTCGCCCGCTTTTAACCCACGGTCTATGAGAGTCGGGCATTTCACCCCTTTACCAGAGTTGCTAGGGGTGGCAGGGCTAGAGGATCCTTTCGCCAGCGCGGAGGAGCCAGAGCCCAAGGGAGAATAGAGGTGCAAGGTCGGCAGAGGATCCCGGCCTTCATCATCTCAATGAAGTTTCTCAGGTAGGAGGCAGGCTGTACCTCTTTTGTCATCGTTGGGGGTTCAGCAGTTGGGCAAAAAGCATAGTATCCAGAGGCCTAGGCTGGAGTTGGATCAAAGGTCCTCCTCCACCCATCACCTTCTATCAGGAACCAACGCAGGAATTGATGGATTACTCCAAGGACCTTCTCCAGAAGGGAGCAATCTCCAGGACGAAGAACTTGAAATTTCAGGGTCGTCTATTCAGCGTCCCAAAGAAAGGGACCGACAAAAGAAGGGTGATCTTAGACTTGTCCCGTCTAAACTTGTACATTCGTTGCAACAAGTTCAAAATGCTGACCATCTCTCAGGTGCGGACCTTACTTCCCCGTGGGGCCGTCACCACCTCTATAGATCTTACAGACGCCTACTATCATGTCCCGATAGCTCGGCACTTCCGACCATTGTCCTCGGCTTCAAAACTAGGGAAAGAAGCCTACTCCTTCAAAGTAATGCCCTTCGGGCTAAATATAGCACCAAGGGTTTTCACGAAACTGGCGGAGGCAGTGGTGCAGGAGCTAAGATCCCAGGGTATATTGGTGGTGGCGTACCTAGACGATTGGCTAATCTGGGAGATGGACAAAGGCAAATGTATGAAAGCCACGGACAAGGTCATGTCTTTCCTGGAATATTTAGGGTTCAAGATCAACAGGACCAAGTCCCGGTTGACTCCGGAGTCCAAGTTCCAGTGGCTAGGGATTCATTGGGACTTGGATTCTCACACTCTTTCCATTCCAGCAGGAAAGAGAAAGGAGATTGCCAAGGCAACAAGACAATTCTTAAAGTGCAAAGAGACTTCGAGAAGGAATCAGGAGAGGATCCTAGGCTCGCTCCAGTTTGCCTCAGTCACGGACGTTCTGTTGAAAGCCAAGCTCAAGGACATCAATCGAGTTTGGCGTTCGAAGGCAAATGCCAAGTGTCGGGACAAGTTCGCCCGGATACCTCTGATTCTCAGAAAACGCCTGCGCCCATGGACAAAGGCCACCAACCTAGCCAAGGAGTTACCGTTGCAGTTTCCTCCCCCGTCCCTAGTGGTGCATACGGACGCATCGCTGACAGGTTGGGGAGGTTATTCACAGCACGAGAAGGTTCAGGGAACTTGGTCACCTCACTTCCAAACACTTCACATCAACATTCTGGAAGCTATGGCAGTGTTTCTGACTTTAAAAAAGCTCCGTCCTCCAAAGAAGACTCATATCAGGTTGGTCCTCGACAGTGCAGTAGTAGTACACTGTATAAACAGAGGTGGTTCAAGTCAAGTCATGTGAACCACGTGATGATAGCAATCTTTTCTCTAGCAGCCAAGAACACCTGGCATCTGTCGGCTACTCACCTGGCAGGAGTCCACAATGTAGTGGCAGACGCCCTGTCTCGGTCGGTCCCTCTGGAATCAGAATGGTCACTGGACCAAGAATCCTTCGAGGGGGTTTGCCAAAGAGTACCAGGTCTAGAAGTAGATCTGTTTGCCACAGAGGCAAACCACTAGCTGCCTTGTTACGTAGCCCCCAATCTGGACCCTCTGGCATACGCTACGGACGCCCTGAGCATAGATTGGAACCAGTGGACGAAGATCTATTTATTCCCTCCAGTGAACCTTCTCCTGAAGGTGCTGCACAAGTTGAGATCCTTCGAAGGTCAGGTGGCTCTCATAGCCCCTCACTGGCCCAAGAGCAACTGGTTTCCCCTTCTCCTGGAACTAGGTCTTCGCCCTCACCCTCTCCCGGACTTGAGACTATCGCAACAAGTTCAAACGAGGACTGTGTTCGATTCCTCAGGTCTTCACAAAACCCTAACTTTATGGATTTCATGAAGTTTGCAGGTAAGAGAGTAGGCGACATTGATCCACAGAACATGTTGTTCTTGGAGTCAGACAAGAGAGAGTCTACGCTTCGCCAGTATGACTCAGCAGTTAAGAAATTGTCTTCGTTCCTCAGAGAATCAAATATCAAAGTAATGACATTGAACGTGGCCATAACCTTCTTCAGGTCTTTGTTTGAACAAGGCTTGGCAGCTGCAACAATAACAACCACTAAGTCAGCTCTGAAAAAGATTTTTCTTCTCGGGTTTGGTATCAATCTAACCGAGTCTTATTTCACCTCTATCCCAAGGGCATGTGCACGTCTACGGCCCGTTCACAGACCGTCGTCAGTGTCATGGTTTCTTAATGATGTTCTTAGGTTAGCCTCGGAAACAGACAACTTCAAATGTGATTACCAAACCATTTTTGCGTAAAACTCTGTTCTTATTGAGTCTAGCTTCAGGTGCCAGAATATCAGAGCTGTCATCTTTATCTAGAGATGAAGCGCATATTGAGTTCCTTTCCTCGGGGGACGTGTTGCTTTCGCCAAATAAGCAATTTCTAGCTAAGAATGAAGACCCCTTGATGAGGTGGTCTCCATGGAAGATTGTCCCGCTTCCGCAGGATCCATCGTTATGTCCTGTTAAAACTCTTAAGGACTATTTATCTAGGACGTCTACCTATTCCGAAGGCCCCCTTTTCATTAGAAAAGATGGTGGTACACTATCTCTAAAAGGCATTAGGCAGCAGATTTATATTTATCAAGAAAGCCAGCCCAGGGGGGTCATTCCCCAAGGTGCATGACATTCGGGCAATAGCAACTTCTGTAACTTCTTCAAATATATGGACTTTGATGATCTGAAGAAGTATACTGGTTGGAAGTCACCCTTGGTTTTCAAAAAGCACTACCTTAAGTCTTTAGAGGATCTTAAATATCATGCAATAGCTGCAGGAAGGCCAGTGTCTCCTACTGCTACATCATTATAGTACCGTCCTTGTGTCATATGAATCTTTTCAATTATGCCAGCCTCATTAACATTTTACCTACCTCAGCAAATGCCTTAGCTATTAGAATAAGTGTATAATCGTGTATAGTTTTACGTACATACAAATTATCTGTAATTATTTTATTATGTATGTGACTTGTTGCAAATGTTGCCACATGTTTTGGCTATATAGTATATTTTGTAAATAAATTGTATTTTTTCCTCCCAATTCTAAACTATTTTATTATTTCCTTTGATTTCATTAATATGAATTTTCCTTTCAGGATAGTATAGCTTGGTGTTTCTCTGGTACAATTTCACGGAGCGACACGGCTGAGCCCAGAAAAGGGATTTTGACGTAGGAAAAATCTATTTCTGGGCGAGGAAGCCGTGTCGCCCAGTGAAATCCCCCCCTTTTTTCCTTTTTCCCCCCCTTGCTGTGCACCAAGCTTCTTTGCTATCGATAAGTATGACGCCGCAGTCCCCTTCAACAGGGTAGCTGGGTGTGACCTATAGGTCGGCTCCCCGTTTTCAGGGTCTTTTGATGAGGAAAAGGCTAATTGGAGGGGTTGCTGTGGTAGTGTTTAACACTCGCCCCAGTCCTATACCGACACCTTTTATTTAGGTGAGCGAGTCAGAGACTTCTGACATGTCCAATTTAGCAGTTCTCTGGTATCATAGCAATATTTTACTAGAAATAGTGCTTAAGAGGACACATTTCACTGGGCGACATGGCTTCCTCGCCCAGAAATAGATTTTTCCTACGTCAAAATCCCTTTTTTATAATATACTTACCAAGTAATTACTAAATCATAGCCCACCTTCCTCCCCACTGTTTTCATGGACTTATGGCAATAATTAAGAATGACATCATTGGCTTCATTTGATTGCTACTTCCCATTGCAGGGCCTGTCACTCCTGCATTGCAACAGGCAGTTGTTCACAAAAGTTTTAATTTAGGATGCCTTGTGAGCATAATCGTTAACTAAGTAATAACAATAAGAATATTATAAAACTTCATTTTATTATAAAAATATCATAGTTGCATGTTTTGTGGAATGCAAGAATGTACATGATGTACCAGTGAAAGAAAATTGTTATTGTCGGGGTGGTGCACTAGAATTAGACTATCCATGATAATCTAATCTGATAAATTAAGTCACAGCAATAGGTATGTGGGAGAGCTTTTTAGGAAGCACAGCAGTTCGTTTCTCATTTAATTTTCTTCGAGTCAAATAGGAGGAATGTACTTCTTTGTTAGTATCTGAATATAGCTGACAGTGTCTAGACCAGATTTCATTGACTTGAAGAATGTGACCCTGAGCAGCATATAGCTCCAGTGCATTCTTCAACCCTTCCATTGCTAAGTCAGATGACTCAGCAGTGGTTTGATTCTTCATTGTGTTTCTCTGGAACTGTCTGTAGCACTTCAGATGGTATTCCCCCCCCCCCCCCCCCAGCAGTCTCTAGGTCATCACACTTAGACAATACAACTTTGAGATTCTGGTCAAATTTTGCAGCTTCCATTACCTTTTGGCTCATGCTGAAAGTACATAAGAGGCTTGCTTTGGAAGAGACATGGCAGAAGCACCAGAATTACCAGGACAACTCTCTTTGTTTGGTTTTTGATATAGAGGCTTTTAGTCTTGATATTTTGCCTTTGTCAGTGAATGCTCAATAGCAGGATTTATGCCATGCAGGTGACTGATGTAGTAAGGATAAAACTCCTATCTATAACATCTTTTGTCTTTTGGTCCTGCAATTTTTGCATCTTGGTGGCACTGTCTTGCAGTGTTTGAAGTCCCTTTTGTCCAGCATTTACAAGTGTTATCTTCTTCTGGGTCTGACATATGATAATGCACATTAACAACAAGTCTTTCACAGATTAAAACTGCCTCCATTTTCCCTTCACCATAAAGTCCAAACACTATTATAATCTATATGTTATGTCTAGGCAGGATAGCTACTTGTATGAGGTGGATGATTCTTGTGTTGTTTCACATCTGTATCTGCACACTACCCACGAATAAAAAAAAGAATGTGTTACAGGTAAGCATATCTATAAGCTGTCACAAAAATATGAATCTAAACTCTTAAGATGAAACATATAATTATCATTGACTTTTATGATTTGTAATTTTAGTTTAAAAAAGAGCATAATGCAACTGAAAGTCAGCAAGGGTACCTTCAGATTAATTTTTACATTGTAATTTTATGGTTAAAATAATTGGTTGTTGATGGGAATTTCAGGCAAAGAGAAAGCACACATTTATGAAGGTTTGATACAATTTCAAAAAATTGTTAGGAGACACATCTAAGAACAGATTGTTGTACCAAAAGTTTAGATTATGCAACTGCCAGGCCAAGCAGTTACCACCTATTAATAATTACTTAATATTTACATACCATGCAAGTATAAATCATTATGAAAGTTACATAACTGCTTAGATATTTCCTAAACTGATGCTATGAAAATTACATAACTTAGATATTTCCTTAACTGATGCATTTTCCTTAACTGATGCATTTTTATAAGTGATGGGGTTAAGGGTGTTTTTAATGGGTTTTGACATTTTTCTTCCCCCCTTGTAAATTTTTCAGTTCAGTGGTACTTTGTTTGCCGAACATTTTTCATGTCGAACATTCCGTTTTTCGAACCAAATTTTCAAGGAAATTTCAAGAAAATTTTTTTATCATTTGTCGAACAAATGCTTGTACTACTTCAAACTAACCGATTATCTTGTTTATACTTGTATTCAACGGCCTACTGCATCCTACAAAAAAACTGAATTAAAATTTTTTTATTTACAATACATATATAGTTTAGTAACAACTATCTTTGACAAAATATATATAAAAGAATAAAGCATTTCAATATAGAATTTAGCATAAAATATGCACAAAATTGTACAATACCGTGGTGATGTCATGCACAGCTGACTTGAGACTGAACAAGGAAACTTTGATATGTTGAGGAGAGAAGAAGAGAGAGTTACAATATTACTGTATGTATGTAAAAGCAATAACAATTCACATTAAAAAGGGAATTTCACAATAAATTTAACATAATGATAAAATAGAAAATCAAATGCAATACAGAAACAATAAAAAAAGTCTTGATTGAGCCAGTATTCAGTGCACTGAGTGAAACTGTAGTACTAGTTTAATCATATTAAAAAAATATTAAATGAAAGAACAAAGCTTTTCACAATAAAATTTGGCATCAACGATTAACAAAATCATTCATCATTGTGGTGATGCACAGCGTTTATATTTTTGAGGAATAATGAATGAATAATTTTAAGTTATCATGCATCATGATATTGTTGAGGAGAGAAGAGGAGACAGTAAAATCTTTACTATAATATGTACATAAAAACAGTACCAATTCATATGAAAAAAAATGTTATTTCACAGTAAATTTCACATAATAATAAAACATGAAAACAATCAAATGTAACGCAGTAAGAAAAAAAAACTTGAGCCAGTGTTCGGTGTGCTCAGTGAGACGACAGAGAAGAGGAGATAGAAGAATGGGGTCTGCCTCCTACTGACTTACCAGCTGAGCTGGGTTGATTATTAACCTGTTTCTTTTTGTTACGGTAAAATACCTATCTAGTGACAATTGCTTGTTACGATTTTTTGCCACTATAAAAGTGACTCGGCTCCAAAATAAACACATACTGGTACTGGTGCTGCGTTCAGCTACTGGGTGCCCTTGATTGTTTGGTTGAATGATTTGTTTGCAAACTCCTTATGTTTATTGTAAATTCTGCTGTTTGCCAAGAGTAACTGTAACATAATTAATCTCTTTCATGCACTTAGGCTCCAAGTATAAACATGTCAACAATCATATTCTCTCTCTCTCTCTCTCTCTCTCTCTCTCTCGTAGTGCCATTTTGCTTGGTGAGACGTACCCGCGTACAGTCTTATTAATCAACAGATATTGCGCGTTTAACATACGTCTAGAAATAGAAAAATATCTAGAAGTGTTCGTGAACTGTCGGTGATAAGATTAGTGTGAAAATAGTAGGATAAAGCGTCTACTAAGTTAGTTTATCGAGTGAAATATTGTAAATCAGATCAAGATGGCAGTAAGTTCCAACTGTTGAAAAAAATGGGGAAATCTTGCGTGCCTAGCAGATATGCAATATGATGAGCTAGCAGGAAGGGAGCTGGCATTTCTCATGTATGAGATCAATAACAGCCCTAATCAAAAAGATACAAAAGCATTCATAGACATATTAGAAGGATATGATCCTTCAAATTGGAACAAATCAACAGAAAACATCTTGAAAATAATTGAAGGAGTTCCAAATAAAATCCAAGTGGTCAAGAGACTCATAAAGAAAATTTACATCAATCAACATATTCCGACAAAGAAAATGAATAAGGCGAACATTGTGAATATACTAATTGATGCAATAGGAAAAAGAATGCCAAAAGCATGCAAACTGTGTAAGGTGTGGTATAGCATAGTTAATCCACAAAATCTGATCAGAAAATGTTCTGCATGCAACATTCCAATGCATCCTCAATGTGCTGAAGTAATGCAAAATATGAGTAAGGATGCCAGAGTATTTTGCTCAACATGTCTATCATGGATAGACAATGTTATTAGATCAAGACTTAATGTGCAAATAGTAGATGATGAAGAAGAAGAGGAAAATGGAAGAGAAGAAAACAAAACTGAAATGACAGAAAAAAATAAGGCAAACAAAGAACAAGACAAGAGTATGGATGCAGAGATACTCATTGATACTACATACGAGGCAACCAAGCAGCATACATACGAAGAAATAAATTACGACATGACAACACAAAATAAAATCCTGAAGAGGCTCTACCCAGATCTCCACACTGATGGGAAAGAGGAAAAAATAGACAAGAAAGACAAAGTCTGCACCCTTTTGAAAAGAGGGAATTGCAGATTCGGTGAAAGATGTTTCTACAAACATCCCAAGGTATGTCACAACTATGAAATCTATGGTAAATGTGCATACCTAGACAGCTATGAGGATGATTGCAGAGATCTACATCCAAAAATATGCAAAAACCTAAAAGAAGGAAAAGGATGTAAGTTTGACAAAAAATGTAAATATATGCACCCTGTAGCCATGAATCAATATGAATTAAATAATAAAATCCAAATTAGAAAAGAAACAAATAAAGAGAGGAACAAAGAACATGAGGTGAAGGAAAAAGCAAGCCATCACCGCGATATGGAGTGTCAGCAAAGAATTTCCAAGCATCAGCTCCAAGATACTACAGCTCTCTTAACCCTTTGATTACGCCTGGGATGAGATCTCACAGGTCCCCAGAACCCGGAGGTTTTCTGACAGGTGTCACCTGTAGTATGCTACCAGACGCACGAAAACGTAAACAATCATTGTAACAGCTCGTTTTTTGTTGTTTTCCTACAAATTAACCTGTTTTAGTTTTATGATAACATTTTGATAGTAGTCATCCATAATATATATAATATGTAATTATGTAACATCACAAATAGATAAACATATCATATGTACTATATATCGGGGTTTACTGTTGCCAGAGGTATGAGTACTTCACTAATTGCGGACGACACACATTTTTTTTTTCTTTTTATTCATTTTGAATCCCCGAAACACATCTACAGCACAGTTGAATATTAGTGTTAATAGTTATTTGCATAATCGCCAGAAAACTAATCATGAAAATATTGATCATTTTTATGTTTCCGCTTACAAAATTGAGATTTATTATTTTTGAACAAGAGAGAGAGAGAGAGAGAGAGAGAGAGAGAGAGAGAGAGAGAGAGAGAGAGAGAGAGATTTACCAAGATACATACCCTCTAATTGTACAACAATAACTCCAATAGGCGCAATTACAATAATGGTTGTAAATGAGGACATCACTGATTATATATTAACCCCATTTCTGAATGATATTCATAGCAATAAACAAGTAACCAGTCGACAAGAAATACCATACATAGTTTTAGAAATTATGATTTATGATCGCTTTGGGAACTCTTGTATAAGACTAGCATGGAATTTGTCTTGTCTCGATTTTACTATTCAGACATACACTTAGACTTATAAAACTCTTGCCTATGGGAGATTTACGAATATATTTAGTACTTTATGTTAATCATGCTTTATATTTCAACGATATAGAATAACTTCTAATAACTTATTATACATTCTTGGAAATAAATAGGAATTTTATCTATGCAAGATTACATTTTTTTTTTAGATGTATGTAGGAATTCTTCTCAGATATTTACATTATTTGTTAAACCATTATTCTAAGACTGCTATTTAGAAAAAATAACTATCTCCGACACTTCCATGATAATGAGAATACCGTGTTTCTTACCGGGAAAGTGTTTATGTGAGAGAGAGAGAGAGAGAGAGAGAGAGAGAGAGAGAGAGAGAGAGAGAGAGAGAGAGAGAATACCGTGTTACTTACCGGGAAAGTGTTTATGAGAGAGAGAGAGAGAGAGAGAGAGAGAGAGAGAGAGAGAGAGAGAGAGAAGCTGCTGCCAAATAATAAATCAACACTAAGAAAAATTAGAATATCTTTTTGTGCCATATAAAAAGGTAAATCATTTATATGGGACCAGGTTAAATGAATAAAAGGAGACATTATAATTGTTCCCCCAGAGCCTCTCCATCACCTGTGAAAATTATTCTAGCAGATTATACGTTTGCTGTCTACAAGTGGTGAATTCTTTTGTTATTTTTGGCCTAAGCAGTAAAGGTTATTGCAAAAAGGACTACTAGACATCCTAACAAGTGTCTGTCGTCAGAAATTTCCCCATTGTTTTTATATTCATCTATTTCCTATTCGCCTTTCATACCTTGTCTCAGTATTCCGAATGAGAAAAAGAGAAACAACCCCTAGGGCATGAAGCGATTAGTCCTGGTCCCACACAAAAGGTACGCGCGCTGCATGGGTCCGTAGAAGTACTCGCTCTAGCCGGGATTATTCATAGCCTAAAGGAATCCTTACCAATAACACCCGGACCTAAACGTTCCTGCGTTGCTAATCACTTTTATTACAAGTGGAGGAAACTGAGTTAATTTCTTTACTGGAACAGTAAAAAAAATAAAAAATAAATAGTAAAATTATACTCAAACACGCACGCACAAATACACACACAAAATTGCATGCGTGCGCAGGCACACACACACACACACACACACACATATATATATATATATATATATATATATATATATATATATATATATATATATATATATAAGAATATGGACATTTGGTCGGTGACAGTCGTATATGCATGGCTCATGTAGCAGGGTATGACGGTCGACGCAGGCAGTATTTGAGATGCCGGAATCCTTTTGATGAAAATGACTCGGTTGTTGTGGCTCTCTCTGTTTACCTGCCACCTGCGTTGAGTTTTGAGTACCGGAACGCTGGAATACTACCTTGGGAATAGCGCCTGGGATTACCCTGTATCCCCCCTCTGACAGATTCCGATTCATTGTTTGATAGATGATAGCGGTCAAAAGTCAGGGGAAAGTGGAAATCGTATTAGCAGCCGGTGATAAAGGAAGATTCCAAAAGCCGCCATTGTCAATGAAAGAAGGACTTGAGATAATTCCGTCGCCCTATTTTCAAGCTAATATTTCCGACGTCCACGCCCACCAAATTCGATAAAGGCGGAAGGTACAAAGAGCTGGAGACAAGGCAGGTCATTCTGTCAAAGGACACGAGCATCTCAGATACCACCCACGTCGTTTGTCACACCTGCATGTGACATGTAAACACGATTGTCACCTATATATATATATATATATATATTATATATATATATATATATAATATCTATCATATATATATATATATATATGGATGTATGTATGTATGAATGTGTGTACTTATAAATCAAGAGCGTATATCATTCATACATACATACATATTTGTATATATACATACAAACATACAAATAAACACATATACTTGTATATATATATATATATATATATATATATATATATATATATATACATATATATAATATATATATATGTATGAATGTGTGCATGTATGCATACAAACTTACACACATACCTGATATATATGTACATTATATATATATATATATATATATATATATATTATATATATATATATATATATATATATGTGTGTGTGTGTGTGTGTGTGTGTGTGTGTGTGTGTATGGATGCACATTTGATTGTACATATGCATGGATGCATGTATGGAAGTATGTACTTATATCTCTAGAGGCCACGAAAAAGCTGCATACACTGCACAATTATATATTGTGATCAACAGTGGTATGTGTGTTTGTTTGTATTTTTTTGAATGTATACACTCTTGATATATAAGTACATACATTCATACATACATATATATTTACATTTAAATATTTATTTATTTATTTGTATGTGGACGCTTGTATGTATGTTTGCATGCATGCATATTTGTATGTATGTATAAAGGTATGTACTTATATATCTAGAGGCCACGAAAACTCTGCATACACTACAACAAATTATATATTTTGGTCATAAGTGGTTTATAATATTGATCCTGGTGAATGTGGGTAGGTAACAATCGTGTTTACATGTCACATGTTTTCCGGGATACGTAGACATAAATGCTTTTACCACAGAACCAGATACGCCTAGGTTTTCATCTACAAATATGTCTGTAGATTTATTATAAAATCGAGAATACAATCCGTTTGGGCATCACAAAGTTCAAATATTTTCACTCCAAATCGACTTCTTCTATTTGGAATATTTTGCTGAAACTAAGCCTTCCCTTCCACACCATCAAACTTTCATCTATGCATAAATCTTGGAAAGGAAATTTTTCCCTGATTTTGCTACGCACATTGACGAACACTAGTTTATTTATCTATTTTATTTCATTTTTATCTGGGTCTCTCCTGTGAATTATCAACGAAATGTTTTTTTTCCCTTGTGAATTGTCAACGAAATGTAGAGCTAGAATTCGATGAAATCTGTCCCTTGCCATCAGCCTTCTCATTCTCCTTTTGTCTAGTTTGCCTCAAGCGTAATCAAGTAATCAACGATGCGACGTTTACTTAGATGCGACATGATCATAATCACACACAGAAAGCGTACCATTTCGTTCACAGTAACCTGGGCAAACTTTCACCTATATTTTGGTACTGCATCTCCAATTGTAATCAACAAGGAATCTTTGATAACGGTTTGTCTCTCTAATAGTCAGCCACTTAAAGTCGTTATCGAAAAATTTAAAAACATGATCTACTTCGGAGTACTTCCTTTGAATTTTCATTCGCATTACATCTTGACGTAATGCCCTGCCACTGCCGTCAAATACGAAATCTCGGGGCTGGAACTTACTGGCAACCCACTCCCACATCACCTGAGTCAACTCGCAGTCGCTGTATCCGACTTCTTTCGACACCATTACTTTCGTTAGGTAGCAGATTTTTGTTATTTTCACTGTCGGTTGATATTTCATCCCTGTCTCTTGCACCAGGCGTATAATTAATCATTTAAATGTCTTCTAAATCCCATTCATTTTCATATCTAGAAAATTAACCGAGAAAGTCTACATAATAATTATCGTCATCGAGAGCTCTTCTCTCGATCTGCCGGCGGTCAAGCTCGAAGATGTCGTACGCTTGACTCCTCCTCCTACAACATATTGATGAGAAATAATGAATTTTAGGGAAATGCACACGTTTATATGAATTCACAGTATGACAACTGGCAGATTGTAACCATATCAAGAAAAAACAGGCCAGTAGTTCAATCATCAGTCTTCCACATGAAAGGAAATTGCCAGTGACCGTATACGATACACCCGTGTTCTGGGATACCATAGGAAACGTATCGTATACGACCCAGTCGTATTCAAAGGGTTAAGAGATAAATACTGTATGTACTATGCTAGGGGATGTTGCAGATACGGAGAAAATTGCAGATTCAGACACAAAATGCATAATTATGATGAAGGAAGATCAAATATTTTGGAAAAGTTGGATTTTTCAATGTCAAAATTTTTGGAAATGAAGAAAAGAACAACATACTAGAACAGGAAAGAGACATGGAAAATCCTTATTATTACCCATATTAAATGAAGGCGATAACACGCAAACCATCATAGTGATGAATGCGCAGGGTTTAGTTATGAGTAACTCAAAAAGAACAATAGAGTACTTAGAAGAACTAACCCAAATTGAAAAGAAAATAGATATACGTAATGAATATAAGTGAAACCTGGTATTCCCAAGAGACTGGTAATTATGATCAAATAAAAGGGTTCCAAACATATAGATTAGATAGAAAAGATAGGAATCAAGGGGGAATCGCGATATATGGAAAAGACAAAAAACAAGGAAAAATATATGAGAAATATAGTAACTCAGAATGTGAACTAATAGCGGTAGAATTTGAATCTGAAAAATTAATGAACATAGTAATATATAGACCCCCTAATACTAAAGCGTTTGACACAATAATAGAAAAATTGGGTGATATATGTAGAAATCACAAGGACTGGACTATTCTCCTATCCGGAGACTTTAACTTTCCTTTCATAGACTGAAAAGAACGAATAGGAGATTTTGGTTGTATTTATACAGTGGTACCTCGAGATACGAAAGGCTCAACTTACGAAAAACTCGAGATACGAAAGCTAACACAAAAAATTTTACGGCTCTACATACGAAAATTTTTCTAGATACGAAAGGTTGTTGCTGTAAAGTCTGAGATTCGCCCGGAACACCGATAACAATTTTGAAACTCGCGCACCGCCAACTGAGTAGACTCGCCACCATCCTCCTGCTCTCCCATTGGTTCCTGATGCTAGTCACCACCATGAGATCCTTCTCTCTTATTGGTCAGCATTCTTCCCATCATGCATCTACTACGTAGCAGCGTGCCTCGGCCACTCGTCCCAGCATCGTTATCGTACGCACGCAGTATTCGTTCGTTCTAACGATTTCGTTTATTAATGTAAATCCGTTAGTGATTTCGTTGCAGTATACGTACTTTATCGTGTTGTGTGAGAACTTTACTCCACTTACACGTAAATTACGTACAGTATATAGTAGTCGTGGGTCCTAAGAAAGTTGAAATTCATGGAAAGAAGAGAATGCTCTCTTTGGAGACAAAGATGGAGATTATCAAGAAGTATGAAGCTGGTATGCGATTGAGTGTGATTGCCAAGGAATACGGCCGAAATCCGTCGACAATAGGCACCATCCTTAAGCAGAAGGATGTCATCAAAGCAGCTACACCTTCCAAGGGCATCACTATTTTGTCCAGCAAGAGGACCCACGTGCACGACGAGATGGAACGGCTGCTGCTTGTCTGGATAAAAGACAATGAAATCGCTGGCGATACGATAATGGAGACGGCAATCTGCCAGAAGGCCAGCGCTATTTTCGGTGATTTGATTGCCCAGGCCGAAGACGACGGAGGAGAAGGGACATCAACGCCAACCCCAGAGTTCAAGGCTTCGCATGGGTGGTTCGAGAAATTCTGTAAACGGACTGGCATCCATTCGGTGGTGCGGCATGGGGAGGCTGCCAGCTCAGACACGAAAGTGGCCGAAGCCTTTAAAAAGACGTTCGACGAGATGATGGCCAAGGAAGGCTACAGTTCTCAGCAAGTCTTCAACTGTAATGAGACTGGCCTTTTTTGGAAAAAAATGCCTCGTCGGACGTACATCACGGAGGAAGAGAAAAAGCTACCCGGGCATAATCCTATGAAAGACAGGCTTACGCTCGCACTTTGTTCAAATACCAGTGGGGATTGCAAGGTGAAGCCCCTACTTGTGTATCATTCCGAGACTCCTCGAGCTTTCAAGGCCCACAAAGTGCTTAAGGAGAAGCTTCCAGTGATGTGGAGGGCTAATGCGAAAGCCTGAGTAACGAGGCTTTTGTTCACGGAGTGGTTAAATCTGTGTTTCGGCCCGACAGTGAAGAAATTCTTGGAAGAGAAGCACCACCCTCTGAAATGTCTGCTGGTGTTGGACAATGCCCCTCCCCACCCTCCTGTCCTCGAGGAAGATATCCTAGCGGAGTATTCCTTCATCAAGGTTCTTTATCTTCCGCCTAACACCACCCCTCTCCTCCAGCCCATGGACCAGCAAGTGATATCGAACTTTAAGAAGCTGTATACGAAACATCTTTTCAAGAGATGTTTCGACATCACCGATACCACAAACCTCACCTTGCGTGAAATTTGCAAGGAGCATTTCGATGTTGTGATATGCATCCGACTCATTGATCAAGCTTGGCAGGAGGTTTCGAGGCGAACCTTGAATTCCTCGTGGAGGAAACTCTGGCCTGATGCTGTATCCGCCCGAGACTTTGAGGGATTCAACGTGGGCGAAGCTGGTGCGGCAGATTCAGAAACAGTTGACGATCCTGAAACTGTTTTGCAACCAGATCTTGACGAGATCGTTGCACTCGGCAAGTCGTCGAAGAGGACAACATCAACGACCTTCTCGAGGAGCTTACGATGGATGACCTGAAGGAGTTGGAGGCCATGCAACATAACGTCGTTCAAGAGGAGTTCTCTAGCAGCGGCGAGGAGGAGGAGGACAACCCTATGACAACGGCAGAAATTAAGGATGTTCTAGCCGCTTTTCATAAAGTGCAATCATTTGTAGAAAAAAGACACTTGAAAAGGCTCACACAGGTCGTAAGCTTGCGCAGTTCGATGACGTTTGCCTGAGTCGTTTCAGGAACATTGTGAAAAGTAGGCAGAAGCAATCTTCTTTGGATAGTTATTTTATAAAGAGGCCTTTAGTATTAGCAAGGAGTAAGTAAAAAGGAAGAACCAAGTGATACTAAAAACAGAAAGTTGAGTGGTGATGAAGTTGAAATTTTGTAATAAAAAAAAAACCTACGTAAAGTATAAAAAAGCTGAAAAAAAAAAAAAAAATAAAAAAAAAAAAATTTTAAAAAAAAAAAAAATTAAAAAAAAAAAATTGTTTTTTTTTTTTTAATTTTAGTTTTTTGTAAAGTTAAGTGTTACAGTTTTGTTAATGTGTTTCGTAAATTTTAGTTTATGTATGTTTTCCTTCCATTTTTTTTACGTTTCATATTGTTAAGTGTACGTACAGTTGGACACAGGTTTCCCTGGTACACCTTCTTGAGGGACTTCGAAAAATTATATGGTAACAGTGTTTACTGAGGGGGATGGGGGGAGGACTCTTCCTCTCTTAGCAAGAGTTCCACCAATAAGCTCTGGAATTCTTTCAGTGAGAGGAGTCAATAGGTATGGTTGGAGTAACACACACACACAAAAACACACACGGAGTAAAAGAAAAAAAAAGAAATCTGAGCAGGTTATATCGCTGTAACTAAGATTACTGTCTCACATTTAATATCAGTTTGTTTATTAAGATTCCATTTAACTTTCGTCTAAGGCGTTATCTTACCACCGTGTCTGTTATTATATATCGGTCATATTCATTACACAATACTTAAAATTTTATAAAAATTTTTGGTTATATTGGTATTGGAGAGAATCACGAACATCATAACAAGATATTTTAACCTTATCACGTAAGCCAAGTTTATAGTATCGGTTGCAGTGCGTTTCCTACCAATAATATAATAGGAAGCTATAAAGAGAAGCGCAGCAGCACATCATTGAACATACCCAAAAAATCAGTAAACGTGTTGAAAGTGTCCGACACCTTAGCTCCTCTCTCTCTCTCTTCTCTCGTCTCTCTCCTCTCTCTCTCTCTCTTCTTCCTGATCTCTCTCTCTCTCTCTCTCTCTCTCTCTCTCTCTCTCTCTCTCATATTAGCTAATTTAAAGTGACATGTCATCTAGAAATACCACTGCGCTAAGTGTGCAGTTTTGATGTCATTAACACCCTCCAATCTTGACTAAACTAATATATGCATATATATTTTTTCGGGGGGCCAGGGGAGTGGTGTCGGGGATTGAGTTCTTGTTGTTAAGCCGTCTTACAGGTTTTGGAATTCTAAAATGTAATTCAAACTGGCGAGCTTCTTGCTTTTGCTGTACCGATGTCCTCATCCTGGCTTTACTACAACTGAAATGGGTGGGGGACTAGGGGTAAGGTGGGCCTATTGCGACCCCGATGAGTGGACGAAGTACTAGATATGCTCATGGATAGTGTATGGCTAACGAAAAGCTCCACTTGAAATATTTTCTTGTTTATCTTTAATGACTGCGTGTTTTTAGTATTTATCCTAATATTATTATAGTACTGTAGATTTTCTGAATACAACAACATTTACAAAAAGAATTGGGTTAAACTCACTCTCCCTTCTAAATACATATAAAAGGAAAAGGAGAGAGAGAGAGAGAGAGAGAGAGAGAGAGAGAGAGAGAGAGAGAGAGAGGAGAGACAGAGAGAGAGAGATGAGAGAGGAGGGTAGACGTTACTGAGGAATCAAAATGAAACGTGTAATGGAAAGTGAAGAAGGACTCCCGATCTTGGTGCAAACTTTTAACCATTCCCATATGGTAAACTTAATTCGTTTGCCAATGATAAACAATTGTTGTATTCAGAAATTTCATGTATTTATGGTTGGGTTTGTATTCCCTCTTGAATATGCTGTAGAGGTTATTCCCTACACGCCGTTCATTACAATAATTATTACATGATATGGATAAACATATCTACTTGGCTTATATTTTCTAATATATTAATTGTGATACATGTTTTAATGTCATACGGACAGAAATTCCTTTCGCTCTTATCATTCGTGGGAGGATAAGAGACAGACGTCTCTATTGTTAAACAGCCCCTTCAGTCATTTACCTGTCCATTGTGGAAAGAGCTATTTGGAGAAATGTAGTTTGATGATGTTGTCCTAGGGTTCTCTTTTTAGATAATCTTTAAAGAAAAAATCAGGATAGCGAAATTCCCTTTAGATTTTCAACTCCTTTAAGATATCAAATTCACCTTTCTAATATATAAATTATAATAATCATGACCTGGAGCTAAACGATATGCATAGGTCTGTTTACAATTTTTTTTTACATCATACGACATGGAAGTTCAGCGGAAGCCATTGGGTAATCCAAATATACACACACAATTTTTACATTTATTTTTAATATTAGTGAGAAGTCTAGCCACCTTCCTTCTAGATCACCTCTTGCAATCTGTTAGGCATAGAAGATTCATGGTTTGTTCCCAGTGGTCCATAAGTTGATTTGGTCTCCTCTCCCTCTCAGGCTCCCAACATTTTACCAAATTAGCCTAAATATTCTCAGTGAGGTTCATGTCTGTATCCTTACTTGGTCAGTCAAGCAATTGCAGATCCTCTCGACCTTGAAATGACTATTCTGGCTGTATGGATGGGTCAGCGGTCGTGAATGAAAATGACAGAAGCAGGTGGGGAGGAATAATTCCACTGTTGAAATGAAAGAAGTTAGAAATCCTGAAGAATTTCAATGCATTTTTCACCAGTGAACATCCACTCAATCCTGGTGATATCCATAAATGTAAGAAGATCCAGCCCCACACGTTTACTGTGACATGCCCATTCCTGGTCACCTCGTAAATGTTTCTTCTGTAGTATCTGAAGGGAAAAAAAATCTAATTTTTAACAATTTACGCTTTGCTTTTCGTAATATGGAAAATAATGTCATATCGTTTTTGGAAATAAAATGCTAAGCAACAACCCTTGCATTAAGTTAATGTTTATTCATCTGCAAGGATTAATACTTATAATAGCATTAAGTGATCTGCAACGGTCCGTTATGATATGATATTCTTTAATTCAGTAAACAGGCTGTACTCTATATTATAAGTTTGCCTACGTGATTATTCATAACATTAATAATGCATTTGCTTAATGCCTGAAAGCTGGTCATAGTAGAACTAATGGGGGGTTTTCAATGAAGAATTTTTATTTTCACGCTTCTCGTGGCAATATAATTCAATTAGCGGAAAATACATGGTTATTGACAAAATTATTATCTTTTGATTATAACATTACCCTTGCTTATAATTATTATAGTCTGACTGTTATTAATGATTATAGAAAATCACCTTATATTACTCGGTCTTCAGTTATGTATTCTGCCGTGACATCTGCTAGTAAAAGACCTTTCGTCACTGCATACGACTCGAGACCAAAATTCCATATCCTCCCCCACAAACTGTTGAACAAAGCAAGCCTATCAGCACGATGCCGTTCGGCGAGAAATTCCTTCTTGGCAGGAATTCTATGAGGTATTCCTGCCTTATGCAGACGTCTTCGCACCGTCATAGCCGAAACATTTAATGCCAGACGTTCACAAATAGCAATAGTATTGGTAAAAGGATCTTCCTATGCTGCTCGTCGAATGTCGTCGTTATCCTAACGGGTGGTCATTCGTGGTGGAGGTCTTCGAACTGAAATACGTAATTAACATGCAGATACCTAGATAATCAAGATTAATTATAGCCTGTTTACTTATGGGAACGCTATTTGGTATTCTGGGAAGTAAAGAGAAAGAATCACTATTAGAGTTCAACAGGACCAAGGCAACTGTAATTTAAGTGTCATAATTTCACGGTTTTATAAGTTTTTTAGTTTAAAAAATTAATAAATAAATGAAATAAATGGATCACCTGAAGATTAGTGACCCCTAATACCTCTCCTGAAGAAAATCGACCCCAATATTTTCCTCCTGAAGAAAAGCGACCCCAATATTTTCCACCTGAAGATAAATGACCCCTGCTTGTTGGTGTCTCCAATCTTCAGGTGACCCACTTTAGCTCATAATATTATAGAAAAAAGGAGAAAAGATATAGATATATATTCATTAAAAATTACTTTATTAAACACTTGTTAAAAACACAAATTTAGACAAACAATCAATAGTTAATTAAAATCGTATTGTCTTGCAATTTTAGTACAAAAATAATCAAACCTACTGTAACCCCTGTGGCTAGCGCGTGCAGCGCAACCTTACCTCTTGCCAGAACATACCGAGCTTGCCAAGAATCTTTAAATATGCGGATAAGGCGCAAAGCGCCGTTCCACCACAGCCTTACTGTAACCCCTGTTAATTCCTCACCATAAGAAAAACGACCCCAATATTTTCCACCTGAAGAAAAGCGACCCCAGCGTGTGTTGGGGTCGCTTTTCTTCAGGTGATCCAAATAAATAAATGCTATCCAAAGTCGGTCAATTTCCCAGTCTAAGCGTGCCTCCTTTTCCATTTATTTACTGTTGTAGGGGAGACATCAAGACGCTGTGCAACAGCACGTATTGAAAGCCCACTTTCTCGTAGAGCGACGATCTGAGCCCGGAGAGCTATATGTTGCTGTTCATTTGGAAACTATAACGAATACTACTAGCAGAGGACAGATAACCTATCAAAATTTATACAACACCTCAGTCTAGCCATGATTGGGTGACAAACTTGTTAGCGTGTAATAGGGGTGTGTAGCAATGATATCGTTATCACCGAACAAAGTGATATATTAAATCACACGATTACTGGGACTGATTGATTGATTGGCTGTTACTGGGATTGCAACATCTCAGGTCATTACTGTCATTGATAACGTTTAAAATTCTGTATGTCTTCATAATGATAAATTTTTAATTGCCTGTTTGAAACACTGTTTACTAAAGGTGGTGCTGTTCCTCTCTTAACGTGAATTCCACTAATCAGCTTTCGAGCTGTTTCAATGTATAAGAGGTTGGAGGAGGCAAACTTGTAATAAGTATTAATCCTCATAGATGAATAAACATTATTTTAATGCAGGGTTTGTTACTTAGCATTACATTTCCCCAAACGATATATCATTATTTTCCTTGTTACGGAAAGCAATGGGTAAATTGTAAAAAATTCTGATTGTTTTCCTCCAGATACCACCGAGGAAACATTTACGAAGTGGCCAGGAGTGGCTTGTAACCGTAAACGTGTGGGCCTGGATTTCCTTACATGGTATATGTGATATCACCAAGACTGAAGGGTTTCACCAGTGAAAAATACGTTAAAAACTCTTCAGGATTTCTTCCTCCTTCACTTCACCAGCAGAAATTATCCCTTTTCACACCTAGTCCTGTCATTTTCATTCATGACGGCTGCCCCATCCATATGGCCAGAATAGTCCAGGAATGGTTTCAAGGTCGAGAGGATTTGAATTGATTGACTGGCCAAATAAGGGTGCAGAACCCCAGAGATCCCGAGAAAGATAAAGTCGATTTATTAAAGATTGAACAATTCGCAGGTGCCCCGAGGGAAGCCGAAGTGCAGTGGAAAAATCACTGAATTTCTAATCAGTTTTCCTCCATGTATACATAAATTATTTTTTTTTGTTCCCATTATTTTTATGCTAATCCATTTCGTATAAAGTAGCTACTGTCGCATATCTTCTGTAATATAAGCTGGTTAGGGGTAATTACGTTTGCTTTATCTATTACAATTAGAATCATAATTACCTGACCTGTTATCGAATTACAATTACAACTTCAATAATACTGAAATACAAAACTCAAATATTGGAAAAAATTTGCACAAAACCTTTTGCACAAAAAAAAAGGAAATAAATGGATTTTTTTTTTTTTTAGAATTGGTAGCTGGCTTGTTAAGATTCTCCCTTAATAATATAATAAATAATTTGGGTAGCGACTCAAAACATCTCTCTATTGCATTTGGTTAAGATGAGTTCTCGAAAAGTAAGAGGGCTGCTCTAGGATAACAATTTCAAATAAAGTACTTTGTTATTTGAACTTTTCAGTTACAATTATAATTACCATTGGGTATAAATAAAAAAACAACCGCAATTACAGTTAACTTCAAAACGTGTAATTAAAAACATTTCAGATAAATGACAATTACTCCAAGCCTGAATAAAAAGTAATGTTCATTTGTAATTGGTAAAGCTCTCTTACTGTGGGTTTCACAGACAGTGCAGTCACGTTTTTGGTCAATAACACTAATGAAGACTGGCAACAGTACAAGATTTTGTTATAATTTTTTGGTATAATCAAGGCTTTAACTCTAATGAATATCCGGTAAAAATGCTCAGTTTTTATTTGTAACACATAGAGCAACTTTTACCAGTTACTTATTCAAACCAATCTGTAGGCAATTGGCGGCTCTCTCTTTGCTAAAAAAAAATGTTGAAAAGTTGCGTGACAAACGGATTTCTGCTACAGTTATGTTCCTAGGCGGCCATCTATTCTTCACCTTCGTAATACAAGCATATGGGCATTCATGAAGAACCTTGGATTAGAAGTGTCATCGATGACAGTACGACGCAGACTCAACGCTGTTGGGATTCACCACAGAACTCCACACGAAGGAGCTCTTGACGGAGCGACATAAGGCGGGAAGGTTTGATTTTGCCCAACGTCATGCTGATAAGGGTTTGGACTTTTGGGGCAGGGTCATCGTTACTGACGAGAAGTGCTTCTGTCCACATCGCATGGGAAGCTGCATTGTTGGCGAACAAATAGAACTCGGTATGAGAAGCAAAATCATTACTTGCATCAATTATCAATTGCAATCTTCTTTATATTAATTATTAATGTTCAGATTTTGTTCCACGGAAATGGACTGTCAAAATATATAAAGGTAGTGAACATAAATAAGAGTGCTATTTCTGAGATAAATATTAGGTAAGGGACAGTGGCATCATTTGCTCTTTTTCCTCAAATATAATACACTGAATAAATAATTACACAATAGAATTCTTTCAGTGTTGTTCATCACTGAGAATTTAAATTCTCCAAAGGTATATATATATATATATATTCTATATATATATATATATATATATATAATAATATATAGATATATATCACTAATAATATATATATATATGTGTGTATATATATATATTATTTATATATATATGTATATATATATATATATATATATATATATAATATATGGTGTTTATATATATATATATAGATATATATATATGTGTATATATATATATTATATATAAATTATATATAATATTATATATATATATATATATATATATATGTGTGTATATATATATATATATATATAGTATATATATAGATATATATGATTTATATTATACACCCTCATTTTTTTCTCTCATTCAGATATGAACCCCGTAACATCGTTGAGGTGTTTCGATCCGGCCATGTCACCTGCAACGTATGGGGCTGGGTGTGTCTGCATGGTATGGGTGATGTGTTCCGTATCGAGGGACGATTTACAGCAGCTAAGTATGTTGAGCTGCTGCAAACCTCCTTCTTGCCTTCGTTATGAGAAAGGAATTTTCCCTTCCCACCAGGGCCCATCCTGTTCACACTGCTCACGTTGTTCAAGAGTGGTTTGCCAGACAGGATAACCTGCTTCTTCTTGAATGGCCGAGCAAAGGAGCAGATATGAATGTGATGACACGCGTGGGCCCACAGATGGTGAACACATGGAAATGGAACGTGAGAGAACAACACAGCTACTCATGGCTCACATCAACTCTCAGTGGGAAATTTGTAGATGGAGACCACAGCAAATTTTCAACCTTGTTCATTCGATGCCCGACAGATTGAGGGAAGTGACTGAGAGAGAGGGTGGATGGTCAAGGTATTAGATTGTATTATATAAATGTTATATTTTTTGTAATAGGATATGTTCTCATTTTGTTCTCACTAGTTATTTGATTATATGTTTTAATAAACATAATTGACAACAAGTTTTATTATAACCATGATATTCTTGATATAATATTCGAAGTATCTTAAAAAAAATGGCATAATGCCTCCATACAATATTGAGAGTATTGCAGTAAACTTTCCTACTTACTCAGGCCCCACATGTTTTTGATGTGTCGTCCTAATCACCGTTTCTTGTTAACAGCATTGACTTATAGAACTGAATGACTCGCCGAGCACTGTTTTCATACAGTGAGGTCGGTAACAAATAGCCTTACCTGTATACTTTGTTCACTGTGGTGTGGCCGATACAGATATGATACTTCGCCACTTATTTTCACTCATTAGCTTCTTGGAGTCTATTAAAATAGTTTCCACTATTTGAAATGTAATGCTTTATATGTTACTGAAAATTTCAATGTATCGTTGTCGTTTCTGAGTATAGGGGTCATATACTCCGTGGGACATTTTAAAAGGTAACTGTCAATTCAGTAGATGATACTCTCTTTATGTCAGCCACTATAAGGAAAGCCCAAATGACTTCAACTATCACCTGAGGTCAACGAAATATATAGTCTATAATATATCAGTGCATGCATAATTTTAGAAAAAACAACAGTTAACCCTTAAAGGTCAACCACGTCATATGACGTGTTGGAGAAGTCGTCCCACACATGTTGTTCACGTCATGTGACGTTCTTAAGTTTTTAATTTTGTGCGCCTTCATAGCTTATTGTATCGATATTGGTTCTGTACTACTTAATGCCTTATTAGAGGTTGTGCTGGCCGTTTGCACTGCTCGTCTTCCATTTGTATGAACTGCGCGGGGGAGGGGAGGGGAGGTAAGGGTGGCCTAGGAGGTTGTCAGGAACGTCAAACCAGCTAATCCTGTGTGGCAAAGGATTGGTGGCGACAATTTTTGCCGCACACCTTCGATTTTGATGATGGTATATCAGGAATAAATTTTTTTTTATTCTATTTTTAATGATTCTATAATGGAACTGACTAGATAGATCCAGTCGTTAATTTCATGTTATGAAATGGGGTAATATATCAAACGAACACTCAAGGGAACAAGAGTTTATGATATTGCTTTGGTTATGCTTATGGGTATTGTCAGGAAGGGCAATCTTCGATATTATTGGGTCACTGATCCTCTCCTGAATACACTAATGACATATCAGAACTGCATCCTGAGCGCAGGGGTTTCTCTTGTCACTAAGTTAGCTAGTATAGCTGAGAGAGAGAGATATAAGTTAGCTAGTATAAGAAAGAGAGAGAGGAGCTAAGTGTCGGAGACTCAACAAATTCATTGAATTTTTGGGTATATTCAATCAAGTGCTGCTGCGCTTCTCTTTATAGCTTCCTATCGTAGAATTTGTAAGAAACGCACTGCAACCGATGCTGTAAACTTGGCTTATGTGATAAGGTTAAAATATCCAGTTATGATGTTCGTGATTTTCGGCAATTCCAATATAACTTTAAAATGTTGATCAATTTTAAGTATTGTGTAATGAATATGACCGATATATAATAATAGACACGGTTGTAAGATAAGTCTTCGCCGAAAGTTAAAATGGAAACCTTAATAAACCAAAACCTTATATTACAAGTGGGACAACAATCTCATTACAACGATATAAACTGCTCAGATTTTTTTTTACTCCGTGTGTGTGTGTGTCTCTCTCTTTCTCCAACCATACCTAATAACTCCGCCCACCAAACGAACTCCAGAACTTATTGGTGGAACTCTTGTTAGCAGAGAAGGGGTTCTCCCCCCCATCCCCCTCAGTAAACACTGTTACCATGTAATTTCTGGGCCTCAGGTTCTCGTGTCGCCTGTGCGAAAAACATATCCCTTTAATCCATTATTTCTAAGGTAAATGCACTAACACATACAGAGAATAAATAAAATAAAGAAAAGGTCAGTACTACTGACTCGCTCACCCTCTAAGAGGGCGTGTATGAACACTAGGGCGAGTGAGACCACTACCACAAACCACTTACCAATAGGAATCTCCTACGACAAAACCCCCACAAGAGGGGAGCCGACCCACAGAGTGGGCAGCAACTACTACTACTCCATCCCATGCTGCCGACTTCGCTACAGCCAGAACTAACTGCCGGAAACATGTCCTCCAGGAAGCGACTATTCGTCATGAGCCGAATAAGTTGCTTTCATCCAACATCTGGGGGGCAGACCTCTTTCCTGATTCAATGGTAAAGGAGGTCAAGGCGGAAGCGACAAGGCTTAACCAAAGCCTTAAGGATCGTTGGGGTCTCACTGCAAAGAGACGCCAAGACCAATCAGCAAGAGGTAAGTCTCAGCGGAAACTGAAACGTTATCAGCCTTACCAGAAAAAGCAGCAACGCTTCACCCAGGCTGTTTCGGCTGTTCCGTTGGTACAATCAGCCCAACCCTCTACTTCTAAGGCTCAATCACAGCCCATCTACGTGATTTCCCCCCAGCCTCAACCTTCCACCTCTACGCTGTCTCCCCAGCCTTCAACCAAGTGTTCGAAGGCCAGGCCTTTCAGCAATATGACCGCTTTGGCAGGGGAGGCAGAGGTAGGGGATCCCTTCGTCAGAGAGGATCAGGAAGGTCTCTCAACAGGGGAAAACACTTCCGTGGAGGCCGCGGAGGTCACTCAACCCAGCAGCAGTGAGAGCTCGAAGGTAGGAGGGAGGCTGTTTCTCTTCCGGCACCGGTGGGGATTCAGCAAGTGGGCACAGAGTATTGTGTCGAAAGGCCTGGGTTGGAGTTGGGTCGCGGATCCCCTCCATCCAGACCTTTCCTTCAACTTCCATCAAAAGAAATGACGGAGTATGCGGAGGACCTCCTTCAGAAAGGAGCAATAGCGAGAGTCAACAGATTAAAATTTCAAGGTCGCTTATTCAGCGTTCCAAAGAAAGGCTCACAAAAAAGAAGGGTAATCTTAGACTTGTCCCGCTTAAACTTGGCCATTCGCTGCGACAAGTTCAAATGCTGACTATCTCGCAGGTGCGGACCTTACTTCCCCGTCCCCGTGGGGCCGTCACCACCTCTATCGATCTTACAGACGCATACTATCATATCCCTATTGCAAGACACTTTCGCCCTTATCTGGGCTTCAAGATAGGAGATCAAGCATTCTCCTTCAAGGTAGTTCCCTTCGGTCTGAACGTGGCACCCAGGGTGTTCACGAAGTTGGCGGAAGTAGTCGTCCAACAACTGAGGTCTATCAGGGGATAATGGTAGTAGCGTATCTCGACGATTGGTTGATTTGGGCTCCAACAGTCGAGGAATGTCACAAAGCCACACTGAAAGTAATCCAGTTCCTAGAGTATCTGGGGTTCAAGATAAACAGGACAAAATCAAGACTCACTCCGTAGTCCAACTTTCAGTGGCTGGGCATTCAATGGAATCTATCCTCCCATACTCTGTCGATTCCATCAGCCAAGAGAAAGGAAATAGCGAAGTCAGTAAAGCAATTTCTAAAGCACAAATTTGCTTCAAGGAGAAGCCAGGAAAGAATCCTGGGTTCCCTCCAATTTGCCTCAGTGACAAACATCTTGATGAAAGCCAAACTGAAAGACCTAACCAGAATCTGGCGCTCACGAGCAAATGTCAGGTCCAGGGGACAAGTTGTCATCAGTCCCCCACGGATTCTACGGAATCGTCTACGCCCCTGGGCAAAAGTGAAGAACCTGTCAATATCAGTACCCCTTCAGTTTCCTCCTCCGGGGATTACCATCCACACAGACGCTTCATTAAGCGGCTGGGGAGGATATCTCAGTTCAAGAAGGTTCAAGGAACCTGGTCACCCCAGTTCCGCCGGCTTCACATAAACGTATTAGAAGCGATGGAAGTGTCTTGACTCTGAAAAGGTTATGTCCGCCAAAGAACTCCCACATGAAGCTAGTTCTGGACAGCGCAGTGGTAGTCCATTGCGTAAACAGGGGAGCTCCAAGTCACGACATCTGAATCATGTCATGGTAGCCATCTTCTCCCTGGCGGACAAGTTCAGTTGGCACCTCTCCTCCACCCATATGCTGGAGTGAGAAACGTCATAGCAGATGCTCTATCCCGCTCAGTTCCTCTGGAGTCGGAATGGTCACTGGACAACAGTTCGTCCCAATGGATTCTCCGGAGGGTTCAGGTCTACAAGTAGATCTATTCGCATCTCAGCGAACCACAAACTCCCATGTTATGTGGCCCCCAACCTGGACCCTCTGGCCTATGCCACGGACGCCTGTCCATAGATTGGAACAACTGGGAGAAGATTTATGTCTTTCCTCCAGTGAATCTTCTCCTGAAGGTACTGAACAAACTCAGGACGTTCAAGGGTCAAATAGCTCTAGTAGCCCCAGACTGGCCGAAGAGCAATTGGTACCCTCTGATTCTGGAACTGTGTCTTCGTCCTCTTCGAATTCCCAATCCCAGGCTCTCCCAGTCAGTACAAACGAAGACTGTGTTCGCTTCCTCAGGAATTCTCAAAACCCTAACTTTATGGACTTCATGAAGTTTGCGGCTAAAAAAGATGCAGATATTGATCCAGCGAAATATTCTTTTTTTTCTGGAATCTGATAAAAGGGATTCAACTTTGAGACAGTATGATGCTGCAGTCAAAAAGTTGGCAATCTTCCTGAGAGATCAGATATTAGAATCATGACAATCAATTCAGCTATATCCTTTTTCAGATCTTTATTTGAAAAAGGCTTAGCAGCTAGCACTATTACGACAAAACAAGTCAGCCTTGAAGAAGATTTTTCAACTCGGGTTCAACATAGACTTGACAGACTCTTACTTCTCGTCTATTCCCAAGGCTTGTGCTAGACTTAGACCTTCAGTGAGGCCTACGTCAGTATCGTGGTTCTTGAATGATGTTCTAAAGCTGGCTTCAGAAACAGACAATACGACATGTTCATTTATAATGCTCTTAAGAAAAAACTCTATTTTATTAAGCTTGGCTTCAGGAGCTAGAATTTCAGAACTGTCGGCGTTATCCAGAGATCCAAATCATATAGAATTTCTTCCCACAGGGGAAGTTCTACTTTCTCCGGAACATAGCTTTTTAGCAAAGAATGAAGATCCTTGTTGAGGTGGGAAACGTGAAGGTTATACCCCTTCCACAAGATGTTTCTCTTTTGTCCAGTATCGACCTTACGAGCCTTTCTGTCCAGGACATCCTCATCCTCGTCGGGTTCCTCTCTTTAAGAGAGAAAAAGGTGGTACTTTATCTATTAAAGGTATCAGGCAACAGATCCTGTACTTATTAAGCAAGCCAACCCAACCCTGATTCCTTCCCTAAAGCTCCATGATGTCAGGGCAGTTGCCACCTCAATTAACTATTTCCACCACATGAATTTTGATGATTTGAAAAAGTATACTGGATGGAAATCGCCGACAGTATTTAAGCGTCATTACTTAAAGTCCTTGGAAGCTCTGAAATTTTCAGCAGTTGCGGCGGGTAACATAGTTTCCCCCCGACTCTGCTTAATCTTAAGTGAAGATCCAGTTCTCTTTCTACCTATCTCATTCAACAGTTTGTCTATACCGACCATGTCATCTACGTCTACCTTGAGTCTTAGCTGCTCTTGTGATGGTACAGTGGGTGTCCCTTATTTTTTTGCTAGGGTCACCCACAATTGTTTGTATATTCTGATCTCTATGATGTGTCCCCTTATTTTATGCTAGGGTGACACATCTACATTTGCAATGGTTGACGGGTTTTGTATACTAAGTCATATAACATTTGTTTATTAGTATATTATTTCCTAAGTTTGTTCAAATTCAATTTATTATTATAATTGCTTTATTTACTTTGTACATACTTAACTATACACAAATGTTAAGATCAACATATATTCCATGTAAGCCCTGTACATATATGTTAACTTTTAAGTTAATTTTAAGGAATATTTTCTAACTTGTATAATTGTGTATATGTATATTTCTTAGCAATTATATTTCTTTATTTTATTTTAAGTTTTGTTTTATTGAGACCTTATTATTTATTTTCTTTACAATCTTGTGCTAATTCTCTGGTACGATTTCGCGCAGCGACACGAACTGAGCCCAGAAAAGGGATTTTCGATAAGGAAAAATCTATTTCTGGGCGATTGGTTCGTGTCGCCCAGCGAAATCCCACCTACCCATCCCTGCGCTCAAGATTGTCTGCTAACTTCAGGATGGCCGCCACCAGAGGCGCAGCAGTCGGCAGCATGGGATGGAGTAGTAGTAGTTGCTGCCCACTCTGTGGGTCGGCTCCCCTCTTGTGGGGGTTTTGTCGTAGGAGATTCCTATTGGTAAGTGGTTCGTGGTAGTGGTCTCACTCGCCTTAGTGTTCATACCGACGCCCTCTTAGAGGGTGAGCGAGTCAGTAGTACTGACCTTTTCTTTATTTTATTTATTCTCTGGTGTGTGTTAGTGCATTTACCTTAGAAATAATGGATTAAAGGGATATTTCGCTGGGCGACACGAACCAATCGCCCAGAAATAGATTTTTCCTTACGTCAAAATCCCTTTTTTCTAAGTCTCGCAAGACGGTGTACCAGGGAAACCTGTGTCCAACTGTACGTATCTGAAAAACGAACGGGACTTGGAAGAAAAAACCTTAGTAAAGGAAGAAAAAACCCTAGTGAATATCGAGCAAAACCCCAAACTATTGTACTCATATGTGAAAAAGATGAATGAAAGAAGAATAGAAATAGGCCCTCTAAGAATTGAAGGGAGATTAACGAATGAAAAAAAAGGAAATATGCAACATATTGGTAGAAAGATATAAGAGAATTCACCCCTAGAATTGATAATGAAGATAATGATACAGAAATAAGGGATGAAAATAATGAATATTTGTCAGACATAGATATTAATGAAGCTGATATTGGGCAGGCTATTAATGAAATTAAAAATGGAGCTGCAGCTGGGCCTGATGGTGTCCCCCTGCTATTTTGTTAAAGAAAGTAGTTCATTCTATCGCAAAGGTCACTTGCAATATTATTAAGACAAAGTGTAGATACAGGCAAAATTTATGATGAGCACATACAGTAATACTTTGGGTTACGAACCGATTAGTATACGAATTTTTAACTACGAAGTGACGACCTCATTCTGGAATACGAAGTTTCGCTTGGAATACGAATCGCGAATCCCGGATTTCCATCATGGGAGGGCCGCCTGATTTTGTTTACATCGGGAGGTGAGCGTGGATCTGCGAACGCATTTTTTTTCGGCCAAAACTTAACGCCTGCTTTTGTTTACATCGGATGAGCCCGTGGGATCTGCGAACTGCATTTTTTCGGCCAAAACTTAACGAGGGTCACGTGACTTCCTCCTACGCATCCCTTGACCCTTTTTAAACCATAACTCTTTCAATATCTCGCTGGCGGTAAGATTGAACGCATCTGTCCGTGATACGCTCTCAAATTTGCTTAGTGATTTGCGCACGTGTTGTGTTTCCGTAATAGTGCTTATACATTACTATTACCCAAAATACTAAAGACAATGGCTCCCACGATGACGAAGGCAAGCAGCAAGAATGGAAAGCATAAGAAAGAAGGAGATGATTACAGTCGAAATGAGAAGGAAATTATCCAAATGCATGATAAAGGCGAGTGGGTGAAAGACATTGCAGCATTCTTCAAGCGGTCGCAATCAAACGATCTGCACTATTTTGAACAAAAAGGAAGAAATTAAAGCCAGTAAAGCATCAAAAGGTGTCACAGTATTGACGAAACAACGGCCTTATATTCTCGACGATGTAGAAAATTGCTCATAGAAAAATATTTTTTCAAAATGTGAAAGACAACATAGTGTTGCGTAAGCGTAAAATTAGTGATCGTAGGTGAACGGTGCTCTCTAGAAGAAAGAACCAGAAAGTCTTCCAGAAGTGTTCACGGAGGGAGATTCCCCCCCCAAGCCCTAACCCTCTCCTCCTCACCCTTCCCCTCCTCCTCCCGTCTCCGTCAAGCCAGCAGCCACACTCGCCAAAGGTAAGTTCAGTTTTACTGTGAATGCATATTAAATCTAGTGTTTATATTTAATTTATTTCATTCTTCAATTTTATAATTTTATGTAATTCCTACACGAATTTTCAACCTTAGTGAACAAAAATAATGGAAAAATATGAATTGAAATGGTTTATTCATGGTCGGTGGAACGCATATTTGCTTTTTATAACATTCTTATGGGAAAAATCCATTTGGGTTACGAATTTTTTAGGTTACGAAGCAGGTTCTGGAACGATTAAATTCGTAACCCAAGGTATACTGTATTAGCAAAAAATACCCCTACTTTCAAAAGTGAATCAAGACTAGGAGGCAAGTAATTATAGGCCTGTGAGTCTAACATCACATATTATGAAAGTGTATGAAAGGGTAATTGAAGAAAATATTATGAAACATTTAATAAAAAATAATTTGTTTATAAATATAGGACAACATGGTTTTGTACCAGGAAAAAGTACACAAACCAAACTGTTAGTCCACCGTGAGAACATATACAAAAGTATGAAAAACGGAAATGAAACAGATGTGGTTTATCTAGACTTTGCAAAAGCTTTTGACAAGGTAGATTATAATATATTAGCGAATAAAATGAGAAAACATAATATAGTGGATAAAGTAGGAAGATGGTTAAAAGAATTTTTACACAACAGAAAACAGATAGTTATTGGAAACGATGAGAAATTGGATGAAGCTAAGGTAATATCCGGTGTGCCACAAGTTACGGTGTTAGCTGCATTACTGTTTGTTATTATGATTGCAGACATAGACAGTAATGTTAAGGACTTGGTAGTGAGTAGTTTTGCCGATGACACAAGAATAAGTAGAGAAATTACTTGTGATGAAGATTAGGAATGGCTACAAAGAGACCTTAACAAAGTTATATGATGGGCAGAGGTAAATAGGATGGTATTTAACTCTGATAAATTTGAATCAATAAATTATGGAGACAGAAGGAAAGTTATATGCATATAGGGGACCTAATAATGAGACAATCACAACGGAAGCAGTTAATGACCTTGGTGTGATGTTGAATAGGAACATGTTATGCAATGATCAAATAGCAATTCTATTGGCAAAATGAAAGCAAAAATGGGAATGTTGTTACGGCACTTCAAAACAAGAAAAGCTGAACACATGATTATGCTTTATAAAACGTATGTTCGTAGTCCACTTGAATATATTGCAATATGATATGGTACCCACACTATCAAAAGGATATTGCACAAATAGAGAGTGTACAAAGGTCCTTTACAGCTAGAATAGAAGAGGTTAAGGATCTTGACTACTGGGAAAGACTACAATCCTTAAAATTATATTGTCTAGAAAGGAGAAGAGAATGCTACATGATAATTCAGGCATGGAAACAGATAGAAGGAATTGCCGAAAACATCATGGAGCTAAAAATATCAGAAAGAGCAAGCAGAGGTAGATTAATAGTGGCCAAAACTATGCCAGGAAAAATAAGGAAAGCACACAGGACATTAATCCACTACGCACCAGTCATCGACCAATGCAGTGTCTATCAATGAGTTTGCCAGCTCATCTTGAGGAATATATCAGGAGTGAGCGTAGATGTGTTTAAGAATAAGCTCGACAAATATCTAAGATGCATCCCAGACCATCCAAGATTGGAAGATGCAAAATATACCCGAAGATCCACTAGCAACTCTCTGGTAGACATTAGAGGTGCCTCACACTGAGGGACCTGGGGCAACCCGAAAAAGATGTAAGGTCTGTAAGGTCTCTCTCTCAGCCGGCCATGCACCATTTTCACCAAACAGTTCAGAAATCATACATGGAAACAAAATTTTTAAAATATTTTACTTCATATAACGTACTGTATTATTACTTTTTACACTCTTAATTTAATATTTGAACACATTAATAATCGAAAAAATGTGGAAAGGGGGACTTTTTGGGTTGGCTGGAACAAATTATCCTGATTCCCTTTATTTTTCATAGGGATATTTGTTTCATATTTCGAACAAATCATATTTCAAACAGCCTTCTGGAACAGATTAAGTTTGAAGTCTAAGGTATACTACTTTATATGTAAGGGGATCAGGAGCAAACCCATGCTTATTTTTATATTTATGTTGGTTATTAATCCTTTATAAAAATGTTGGCATGATTAAAGCAGGTTAAAGATAACATTGTTTATGTTATTAGTTTACAATTTTGTATTTTTTCAGTGATTTTGTGAAAAAGATAATGGACACTGGAAAATATCGTGGAATGGATATCAGACACCCATTAGAAATAAGAACTGTGAAATATTCAAAACAGAATCCGGAGTTTGACCTTCCTTCCCTCAAAGAGAAGTATCCTCAACTACAATTGCTTATGGTGATTTTGGTATCAAAAAAACCAGATAGCCCTTATGGTTAGTAGGTTTCTGTTTTAGCTTATCTTTTGAACAAATTGTGCTGTATTTTTAAGAAAGTTTTGAATTTAATACTATTGTTTTTAGTTTAATGATCTTATGAATCACCATGTTCACTGTTTTTAGTTTAATTATTTTATCAATTATCATGTTCACTGTAGTAGTGAAAGTAATTTCATGATTAAGCTTGTTTATGATTATTATCTAGTATTTGAGTTGAGTAGTAGATGGTTTCAAGTTGTTTTATACTTAGGCAGATAATTACTTGAATTGGTAGTGGTGAAAAACTAAATATTATAAAGAATAATTGTACAGAAAAAATTATCGTGTCAGTGTTAGGTTGAGTGCCAACTTACATATATGCCATGCATAGAAGGAAAAGCTCAATTATTAGATGTAACACCATGTAAAATCATTTCAATTCATATATTTATGAGCATCATGTATTGCATATGTAGTTCTTATCTGGTATTGGTGTTTATTTCTTATGAGTTGATGTTAAATCATCACTTGTCAGTGTTTGAAATGATCCTAGTTTTAGTAAGAAATAACTTTACCAAATAAATTTATATTATCCTGGGAAAGGTGAGAAAATGACTAGTAGTTTGAATGATTTTTATTTATTGAGAATGTACACTATACATAATAGTTCTTTATATTTCATTTTAAGAAAAAAAAAAGGGTTGAGATGTGTCCTCCTATGTATACTATACGTAATAGCTCTGTATATTTCATTTTAAGAAGAAAAGAAGGTTGAGATGTGCCCTCCTATTGGCTGGGAGCAGAATAACTCATTTGGGAGATTCTTTGACGGTTGTAGACACTGACTGGCTAGCACCAGGTCCTGGGAGTTTTGATCCTAGCAGGCAGCTGAATTGATCTCCCAGGGGTGCACCTTGTCATTCTCTTCATTGTGGTAGCGAGAAGAAAGATATCCTGGGTTGCGTTCAGCGGTGGGTTTCATCAAGGATGGCCAGATCCTCCTTAGTATATCTGAGGCCGCAGTAGTATTTATTGCCATCGAGGATTTTTTGTGCTCCTTATGATCTGCTGATGATGGAGTCACTGCCATGTTCCCTTGTAGTGCTGGTATACCACCCCATCATGTGAATGAATGGTGAGCTTTTGGGAGAGTTGACTTGTAGCCTTATCATTTTACATATGGCAGGATCCATTCTCAGGGCATGGTATTCGGTAAACTACTCCATTCTTCTTCATGGGTTTATCGCAAGTAATGGGTCTGTTAGTCACGAGGTACTAGGGCAGTCTTTTGATCCTTGTACTGTAGTGTAGATTGTAAGGTTGACTTTTTGTCTGCATTGGTGGGTTATACAGGTTTCTTCAGGGCTGCCTCATCTTCCCTATATTCGGTGTAATGTAGCCCTGTGGAAGAACAGTTTAATGGTCCTCTCACTCTCATACCATCTATTGATGGCATTCTCATCACCCTGGCAACCTGACGGTAATAGAACCTGTTATCCACCAGGGTTTGGGTGATGTGTTTGATCTTATGGAAGTGGTATTCCAAAAAGAACATTGTGAGTAGACATAACAAGTAGCTGTTCATGACTGAGGATTTGAATTTTTCCAGGTATTCACTAATGCTGTTAAGGCAGACCCCAGTGTCAGTTATGGATATATTATTAATATCAATGATAAATAATTTTGAAGTAAGACTATAAAAATGTTCTCTTTTATTTCATAAGTAAATAATGTGAATTACAGTAGAGACCCAGTCCTCAACTGTACTAGAACTTGAAATAATTGGATTTCAATGCAAGATTTTTGAGTAAATTTTGCATCTGAGCTCAAACAAAAACCTGGAATCCGACCCCCAATGAATCATATAATTTTTGTAAACAAAAGTGGTTCAGTCAGCCACCGCTAGATGGCATTGTTCACATGCTTGTTATAAAGCTCGCTCTGCTGCTGCTGCTTTGTTTTGAGTAAGTAGTACATGCTTGCACAGGTATTTCCTTATTTTTTATCGCTTTCAGTAGTGTACTATTTTCAATAAATCATTGGTCCCAAGACAGCCATTGCAGACAAAGAGAAGAGGAAAACAGTAAGAACCACAATTGAACTTAGAAGATTATTGAAAATTATTATGAAGAAATAGGCATTCGCGTGACAACCTTAAAATCCTGGCAAAATTTTTGGAGTGCCTACAGTGTTTAGTTGGCGACAGATATCGTTTGTTAGGTAATCAGCGGACGAATACAAACAAGATGGCGGCCGTTTGTTTTGGCACCAGTTTCGAAAATATGTGTAGTAATATAAAATCAAAAAACCTGTAAAAATGGTAAGGGGGACCTTGTTGGGAACCGGGGATTTTGGGTAGGGGGAGAACACAGAAGAATGGGTAAATGTCCTTAAAACGGTAAGGGGGAACCTATTGGGAAACCGGGGTTTTTGGGTGGGGGAATACAAAGACGACGACAATGAACACTAGGAAAGTCATGAAATGTCTGTTGGGATGACCCCTACTCTACATTCGTTCCGCTTTCAGTCTGGCTAACTAAACTGTCACCCTACTCAGTTTAGTTGGCCAAGGGTATCGTCTGCTAGGTAATCGGTTCATGAGATGAGTGGCCTAGGTAACTAAACTGTTCCCCTACTCTACATTCGTAGCCCGAAGAAATGGGCTATTAACCTAAGTGGATGTTCAGGCATAAGGTGTGCAGACTGGGTAACTAAACTGTCCCCCTACTCAACATTCGTAGCTGGAACATATGGGCTGTTAGCCTAAGGGGACATTCGGGCATGAGATGTGCAGACTGGATAACGAAACTGTCCCCCTACTCTACATTCGTAGTCCTAACATGTGGGCTATTAGCCCAAGTGGGGTGTTCTGTTCATGAGGTGCGGGTTCTAGGTAACTAAACTGTCCTTCTACTCAACATTCGTAGACCAAACATATGCGCTGTTAGCCTAAGAGAACATTTGGGAAATAAGATGCGCTACCTGGCAAACTAAACTGACCCTAACCATACGAACCAGCCTAACCAGACTTAAGGTGCGTGCCCTTACCTGGCCACCTGGACCCCCCAGTGTGATATGGTAACAGTGATTGCGACCTAACCAAAGGAACCAACCTAACCACACTTAGGTCGCATGCCGTAACCTGATCACGGGGCTTCCCCCCCTGGACCCCCCAGTATGGTATGGAAATAGTGATTGCGACCTAAACACACGAACCACCCTAACCTTACTTAGGGCGCATGCCGTTACCTAGCTGGGGGGGCTTTGCCCCACCTGGGCCCCCCAGATGGTGGGTTCTGTAAGTAAGCATTGTAATGCTACAATTTTAGCGATCATTTTATTAACATGCGCTGTTACTTGTACGTTTGGACATGACTGGCACCGGTAACTTCCTACGGATATGGAAACACACTTAATATATCATAGAATACATGGATTAAAGTTATGTCCGAGTTCATAGTTCGAACACGTGAACTGATAGCGAACGTGAATGTTCGGATATTGTGAGCAGCCCTGACTTCCGCTTGCCAATAAAAACACTGACCTGCTATATATTACCTACTTGGTTTCAACCTTAACAAATGAATATATTGTACATATACATCAATTAACTTACCTTAATATTGTGTGGCATCAAATCTGTGGTCGGCTCGAGAGCCCCCCCAGAAATATAGTCAAGCCTAGAGTTGAAAATCGGAATCATCCGAGTCATCAGGGAGCACGATTCTTCTTTTCTTTCTGGCTGGGACGGGTACCTTTGGCTTTAACTGGACAACTGGAATTTGTGGAACAGGCACGGGTGGATATGACGATCCCGTTTGTACGGCGATGTCCCGTGATTGTGTGAGTCCAGCGACATTATACCTCAATTTGGCGAGTGTTGAATCTACTTTAGTTAATGGATTCGCACATTTAATTAATTCTAAAAAAGCTTTGAAAGAGCAATCAACTCCGGTAAGGTAATGTTTTTTTTTACACAATACATAGAAAAATGTGAATTATACAAGTTCTTAACTGTGCCACTTCTAGGTAAAACATTTCGTTTCAAAACCCGCCAAGTAGATTCTATTGTGTTTCTGTATGTTTTATCATGTGGATCTACAAAATGTAATGTATGATTAATGTTACAGTGTGTTTTGAAATGTTGACTTAAATTTCGGTATGATTTCCAACAATCTGAAATTACAATCGAATCTGGGTTTATGTTTTCAATTAAAATAGGAAGAAGTTTTTTTGTAGTTCTGTCTGGAACAACCTGAAAACATTTTTCCCTTGTTTGGCGGTCAATCCTGCTGAGAACCCAACAACCATCAAGACGTCTTCCTTTGTTAAATTTTCTCTTACCAAACTTGGACTCGTCAATTTCTACCACGTGACCTGGTCCGCCAATTTTCCGGTTTTTCATCACCTAAATGTCTACACATACGTCCCGGCAGGAATTGTACCAATTTACCATTGTGATTCCAGCCGTGAATTAACATTAAGATGGTGCCGAAGGAGAGATGCAAGCCTGAGAAAAATGAGCCACTGTGAATAGAATTGTGCTTCCGGCATTGTCTTGCATTGCACCTTCATTGAAAAGTATCACCTTGTTTCACAAGACCGACGGTGCCTTCATTACACTGACTGCACAAACCACTAAAATCACCGAGAAGGCCAGTCTTCATCAAATAAACGAGCAGTGATCGTTCGTCATGGCACAGAATTACAAAGTCCGGTATAGTACGTAATTGGAATGGCGGCGGCAAATTGCACGTGCGCGGAATACGACGTGGAAGAAGCGGACATGATGAATGTTTATATGCTGACACAGAAACAGACTGGGGTCGAAACATGGGGGGCCAGGGTCGGGTCAGGGAATTACCTTAGCGGAGGGATTAAGGGCTGGGCAGAAGATGTTGTGCAGCCTGGCCAAGGGTATCGTCACGGTATAGGTGGTAGAAATGAATAAAAGTGGCCAACGATTAGTAGGATTCTTATATAAACTGATAATAAATAATGGATCTCCTACAGTTTAGTTGGCCAAGGGGAACGTCTGCTAGGTAATTGGCGGACGGATACAAACAAGATGGTTGCCATTTGTTGTGGCAAAAGTTTTGAAAGTCTGACAGGTCGCAGCATGTTTGGGCAGGGTCGGGCCTGTGAACTACATACCGTGGCAGAGGGATTATGGGCCGGGCAGAAAGGTGTTGTGCGGCCTGGCCAACTAAACTGTAAACTACCCATAGGGTAACCTTTGACGTGTCAATAGTTGTGTCACTAGTTCTTAATTACTATCATAACTATTGAAACTGTAAAAAAGTGTCTGTAATAGTGGTAAAAACCGTAGTTTATTCAAATGAATCAGTAGCAATACAACTTTTGATACTGTAAACAAAACAACTGTAATTACCGTGGATAATTACCATAATTAGACATTAGGATGATGAGCTCTCACTTTGTTACAGGTGTACGATCTTTATCCATAATTCTAAAAACCAAAAAGCTCTATGAACCTAAATATTTTCTGGAGAAAATTATTGTTTGAAAGTTACACGTATATTACAGAATAAAAGCTTTGTCATCATATGCCATTTGCATTTGATACTGTATACATTCTCAAAATCTTGGCTGACTGAGTACTATCGATATCTTCATTGCCATTACTAGGATGGTAGAAGAGACGTAATTTAGAGATAGTTTTTCTTATAAATTAACAAATTGTTCATACGCTAACAAACCTTCAGTCTTAACAATATAGATGAAAAGCAAGGAATCTTGTGAGATCTGACAACGCGTGCGTATATCGGGTGAAAACTGGTCAAAGACCAGGAACCCATGCCACTGCGTTCAGTCTTTTTCTTAACCGCCTGGGTGAGACTCATGGTTGCCCTCTCTCAGCCTTTTACCCGGTTCATTGCCCGTTTTCGCTTCTGGTTCTGTGTGTGTGTGTGTGTGCTTGTATTATGGCTTCTTCTGCTCCTTCTCGGTCTCGCCAACGTATGTGCCTGGGAACTCAAGGTTTCTTGTGTTCTCGTTTCCTGGCTCCTTCAGCTACAGACCCACACCACACTCCACATGCAGTAGATGACCTGCTAATCTTTGTACCATAATGAATCCCTGCCCGGAATGTCGTGTGTGGCCTAGAGCGCAGTGGAAGTTATTTTATAGTAAGAGGGAGCATCATAGAGTTTCTACCCTTCCTTTGTGGTCAAGGTTTTCATCTCCTCGCCCCGATGCTTCGTCTTCTTCCACAGTCACACCCCATAATGCTAATGTTGTCGTGCCTTTGTCTCCTTCCTTTTCTTCTATTGATTCGTCGTTGGAAGTATCGAGAGGTCCTCTGATTTATTGTGTAATATTGACCCCTCTTCCTTGGGAGTTAATTTGCTTCCTGCGAGGGAGGAGGCTATTTCATCAGTTTCTTTTATTTCAGATTTTGAGGGGTCCAAAATGGTGGGGTGCTCTGGGCATCACTTGGGCTGTGGAGTCAGCGCCGCTGATGACGTCATTTCCATCGATGACGTCACTCCCAGTTCCGTCAGTGTAGTCTCTCCCTGTAATGTCGGCTTTGTCAGTTGGGGTTGTTGCGCTTCCTCACTCTTCTATGTCGTCATGTTCCTCCAGTGATGTCATCACTGCCATCCAGTATGCTCCACCTCCCTTCCGTGTCGTCTGCACCCTCTCTTGCGGATCCATCTGAGGCTGCTTTATGTCAGGCCGTTCTTAAGAGATTGGACTCTGTTTTAGAAGATAGGTTTGCTGCCATGTCGGCTGGGAAGAGTGGGAACAAGCGTGTTGCGTCGCCCCTTCCTCCTGCCAAGAGGATGTGTATGAAATCACTGCTGTTATCTTCTCCTTCTCCCCCCATCTCTGCCGTGCCGCCGTATCAAGCGTTAGAAGGATAAGGACTTTGCCATTTCTTCGTCAATGAGTGACGAGCAGCATGCCTGTGTTCCTGAGTGTTAGTGTTTTGTCCCCTGTGCAATCTGCAGTGGTTGCATCGTCCTCTGCTTCGAGTTGCGAGTGTGTTGCAACCTTGCATGTTTGTGCGCATGTTGCTGATTCTTCCACTTCTTCGGCACCAGGGCCTACTCCTTGTTGTAAGGATCGCAAGGCGTCTGTGAAGAGATCGAAGGTTGTGAACATGGAAGTAGTGCAGCCGGAGTGTTCATTTCCCCCTCCCCTTGATGCTTTCTGGGGTTCGACTCTGAGGAATTCTCGTTCTATGTCAAGTGTTCGAGAGGCTTCTCCATCACTCCTCACGGATGCATACGTAGCCACATATGTGAGTCATCTATTGGGAGTGTGCGTAGTAATGTTCCTAGTGTTGTGGTTGGTTCGTTGCTGGAGTTGGCGCTTGGGTCCAGCTGGTGTTTCGGGTTGTTTGGCTGCTGGGTCTGCTGTTGGTCTGCATGAGAAAGGCATGTTGGATGAGCCTGCATCTTCTTCTCATCATCGGTCTCTGTTGCCAGAGCAGGAGTAAGGAGACATGCAAGGCGCCTCAGTGGCATGATCGGTATAGTCTTGACCTGCCACCTTGGTGGCCGCGAGTTCGATTCTCGGGCATTCCATTGAGGTGTTAGAGATGTGTACTTCTGGTGATAGAAGTTCACTCTTGACGTGGTTTGGAAGTCACGTAAAGCCGTTGGTTCTGTTCCTGAATAACCGCTGGTTCCATGTAATGTAAAAACACCACATAAACAAACAAAACAAAAAAAGGAGACACGCAAGAGTTTTTGTCTTTCTTTACCAAAGTTGTTGATCTCATTCGTGTGTTCAACAGTTTGGAGAGTAGGACTCAGGCTCGGTCATCTTTCACTCCTTCTTGCTTGGAAGCCTTGCTGGGGGCTATGCAAGATCCTAAGTCGTTGTTTCAGCTTCCCTCATCGGGGCATGGCCAGTCAGTCTAGCATAAGGTGAACGCTTCTGTGTCAGATCGGGATGGGTCTTTTCGGTCAAGGGGTTCTTCCAAGTTGCTTCCCCCTCCACTCACGAGGCATAGAAAGTATTATGCTATGAACTCTGCCTACTTGTTGTCTCGTCATCTTAACCCGGATGTCATACATCTGAGGCCAGGGTTGACTTTGGAGCAGGTGAGGTCGGTGGCGCTGTCCTTGTCTCCGCAGGATGCCTCAACTTTGGAGTCTACGGCAGCCTCCATGTTACAGACTGTGTCGTGGTTGGACTTCTGGTCGACGGTCATTGCCAAGATTGCATCAGAAAGGTCACCAGAAGGGTAGGTGAGTGCCTCTTCTCATGCCAGTTTTTTGCAGTCTGGGGCAAGGCGTTCTCGTATCTCACACACCTCAGCGTCAGTTTGTGGGCTAATCTTCTTCTGATCAGAAGAGATGCAGCTTTGTTCAGGATAGCAAGATCGGTTGACCCTGAGTCCTTGTTGGCGCTAAGGAATAGGGATCTTTTAGAATCTCAATTCCTGTTCCCTCGGACTGAGCTGGAGGATGCGATAGACACAAAGAACAGGTTGGTGCACTAGGCTGTGTCCAAGTCAGTCTCTCGTTCTCAGAGACGTCCCGCCCCTCCTCCCCCTCCCCCTCCTGCTCAGCAGCAATCACGGAGATCGTCACCTGGTAGGCCGTCTAGGAGTTCAGTTTTGGCAGGGCCCTCCCATTCGTCCCAGCCTAGGTCAGAGGACCAACGTCCCTTTTGGTCCAGCTCTTACAGGTCAAGATGGGGGCTCCAGGGGGCAGAAATAAGGGAGGGTCATCGATAGGTTAGGTGCCTCTCCCTCTCCTTTGCCATGGGTGGGGCAGTGCCTGGCTGGCCAGTGGGCCAAGTGACAGTTATGGGGTGGAGAAGTGGGTAGTAGATGCCCTTTGGGTGGGGTATCTACTACCATTCGACTTCTCTCCCCCGCTCTCGTACAAACCTCTGCTCAGGCGACTATATCCCCTAGATTCTCCAAAGTTCTTGGCTCTCTGGGAGGAAGTGCAGGAAGTGCTGGACAATGGTGCAAAAGAGGAAGTGGTGCGTCTGTCTCCGGGGTTTTACAGTCACATCTTCTTGGTGCCCAAGGTGTCAGGGGGATGGAGACTTGTGATCGACTTATCCACCTTGAATCAGTTCATCAGTAAGACGAAGTTCAAGATGGAGAACCCTCAATCAGTGTTGGCATGCTGTTGATAGATCTAAAGGATGCATACTTCCAGAACCCTATTCATCCATCGTCCAGGAAGTTCCTTCGCTTCTCTCTTGGAGGCAAGGTCTTCAAGTTCAGAGTCCTGTGCTTTGGGTTGACCACAGCCCCTCAGGTGTTCACAAGAGTCTTCTCTCTTATCTCAAGTTGGACCCATGCTCAGGGGGATCTGTTTGCTGAGGTACCTCAATGATTGGTTGGCCATAGCAGGTTCCAGAGAGAAGCTGCTGCAGGACAGAGATCGTCTGCTTTGGTTTTGTCTCGAACTCGGCATCATGGTAAACCAAGAGAAGTCAAATCTCGTACCAAGTCAAAGGATTCTCTATCTGGGCATGGTCATCGATACGGCAGTCTCGAGTTTTCCCATCGGATCAGAGGTTGAGAAGTTGCGAGTAGTGGCGCGCGACTTCCTATTGCACCCGAATCAGTCAGTTCATTATTGGCAGGTTCTTCTGGGAATTTTGTCTTCTTTGTAGAAGCTGGTCCCTCATGGGCAACTTCATTTTTGGTCTCTGCAATGGAGACTCAGGGAATTCTGGTCTCTGGCAGGGGACTCACCCCTAATAAGGGTTCCTCTGTCCCTGGAAGTGAGAGAAGATCTGCGTTGGTGGTTGGACGGCCAGAATCTCTTGAAGGGTGTTACCCTGCGTTCTCTTCCGCTAGACTTCCTTCTGTTTTCAGACGCCTCCCTCGCAGGTTGTGGTGCCCATTTAGGTGGCCTCATTACTTTGGGCATTTGGAGTTGTAGGACAGACAACAGCATATCAACGTCTTAGAATTAAAGGCAGCCTTTCTGGGTCTGAAGGAATTTCGGGAGAAAGTAGAGGTACATTCTGTTGTTCTCATGTCGGACAAAAACACGGTGGTTGCTTATGTGAGGGGGGCCTGGTTTCACGTCAACTTCATGCCTTGACAGTCGAGGTTCACCAGTGGGCGGTCAGCAGTTTGGTGGAGCTCTCAGCCAGGTATATCCCAGGCAAAATGAATGTGGTCGCAGACAAGCTCAGTTGTCGGGATCAGATCCTAGGCACAGAATGCTCTCTCCATCAGGCCGTGGCAGACAGGCTCTTCCAGGTTTGGAGGAGACTCATGTTGGACCTCTTCGTAACCCGGTTCAACAGGAAACTGGAGATATTCTGTTCGGTGCTTCCGGATCCTATGGCGTTAGCAGAGGATGCGTTCCAACGTCCCTGGGACAACCTTGAGGTGTATGCCTTCCCTCCGTTTTGTTTGATCCATCAAGTCCTGAATAGGTTGATGAGTTTGCAGTCTCGGGATGATTTTAGTAGCCCCTCTGTGGCCACAGGCAGAATGGTTTCCGGATCTGCTATTGTTGTCTGAAGTGCTGAGGGAGATTCCCCCCTGGCAGCATCTTTGTCAGCCACACACAGAAAGATTCCACCAGTCAGTAGAATCCCTGTCTCTTCACAGTTGGAGGATATCAAGCATCTCTGAGTGAGAGGCTTTTCTCAGAGGACAGCAGGACATATGTCCAGCAGTCTCAGAAAGTCTACCTCTGCCGTTTAGACAAATGGGCTATTTACTGTGATTGGTGTTGTAAATGGGGTTTTTCTCCACTCTGAACCTCTATTCATTGCATAGCAGACTTTTTGGCCTTCCACAGGGATGAGAAAGGCTTGTCTGTTTCTGCCATTAGAGGCTACAGTGCGGCCCTGAGTTTAGTGTCACATCTTAGAGGTATCGACATCTCATCCTGAGAACTCTCCCTGCTAGTTACGGGGTTTAAGCAGTCATGTTCTCCTAGAGAGCTCAAGCCTCCAACATGGGATGTTTCCTTGGTCTTGAGAAGTTTCACTAAAGCTCATTATGAGCCTTTGCGTCGTTCATCAGACAGGAACTTGACACTCAAAATGGTTTTCCTCCTGACCTTGGCTTCTTCGAAGAGAGTGGAGGAGCTACACAGCCTGAGCTATGATGTGAAGCACACCAGGGGTTGGGGTCAGTGTCCTTTGAATTTGTCCCAGCATTCATGGCTAAGACCCAGAATCCCTCAGTGCAGGATGATAGGTTCACCTCTTTTTCCATTCCATCACTGGATGACTTTGTGGGCGGTGATTCTCAAGAGCTTTTGTTATGTCCCGTCAGGTCTCTGCGTTATCTTTAGAGGACATGACATCTTAGGCCAGGTTGTTGTAGGCTTTTTGTTAGCATGGGGTGTACGAAGAAAGAGGTGTCCAAGAATACAATCTCTTTTTGGATATGTGAAGCTATCAGACAGGCATATTTGACTCTTGATGATTCCGCCGCCACGTCTGTGAAGGCTAGAGCATATGATGTCAAGGGTATTGGTCCCTCTCTGGCTCTCAAGAAGAATTTGGCTGTTCATGGAGTTCTGAGCCCTGGTACAGTGGTACCTTGAGATACGAAATTAATTCGTTCCGAGGCGGCCTTCGTATCATGAGATTTTCGTATCTTGGAACACATTTTACATGTAAAATGGCTAATCCGTTCCAAGCCCTCCAAAAACACCCCAGTAAATTATATTTCCAGGCCTAAAACACATGTTCTAGGGTTACAACGCCGATCCGACGGAAGAAATATGACTCCAAAAAGGCAAAATACTGTACATACTTGAGTAATATTCAACTGCATGTAATGTTCAACCCCATTTTTACTGCATATATTAGGACTTTAGCATATGTCCCTTAGCAATAAGCCTAGCCTATGTTAGCGGTGCTACTGTAGCCTAGTCTATGATTCTGACATCTAAACCTAAGAGCTAAAAGCTTAGAATATGCTAATAAAATGTATAAATAATCAGTATGTACTCATTTCAAATAATTATTAATTAATCATTAACTATAATACACAAACAAACAAAAGACAAACCTTCCAATCGATTGTTTTACATTCAGCTCTTACCCGTCTTACGAGTATCGAACGAGCGCCAAGCAATCATTTTTCCTAGCACACAGTAAGCCATAAATTGTCATTAGTATCTCTCTTCAACTAATGAAACTACCAAACAGTATAATAACCATTCATTTCTATTCTTTATTCTATCTTTACCTAATGGAGATACCGAGTTACTGACAGCTATAATTGCTGAATGAAACATACGTATACGTAACGTAATAATAAAACAGAAGAAGAATTCTAAAAAATACGTATTTGTTGGCAGTCTGATTTATTTTATATTTTATGATATCTAATTCACAGATTTTTTTTTTATTAAATGTATTGCATGTACAGTAGGGCCTCGATAATCACGGGGGATAGGGCCCAGAACCCCCCGTGATAAGTAAATACCCGTGTTATCCTGATACCCCCCCTAAAAATTGCTTTTAACTGCCTACTTTAACCCACGAACGGCGGCGCGTCACTAAAATCGACGCTTTATGTGCTACTAAAATGCGATCGTCGATTTCAGCGATGCTTTAATTTCAAATCACGCGGGCAAGAACGCAAGGTGGTTGTTGGAGGCGGGGTTTTATGATGTCATAAGGGTAAGTAAACCATTCAGAACACAGATAAGAAACAGTATTGCCACAATGCCTCAATTTTTTAAATGAGATGATAATACGCTTGCGCAACTTTTGGTCAGTTTCCGCGGTTTTTTCTTTGCATGACGGCGGCCGTGAAATTTACTTTTTTATGTGATTTATTGATATAATTACATAATAATGGCGAATGAAAGAAGTGATAGTGATTGGTCACTTAGTGACAATGATTTTGACATAAGTCAGGGTTCTGAAAGTGATAGCGTAAGTGAGGAATATGATGTTGAAAGTGATAGTGATACTGATATCGGTGATTATGATCATGCATCCATCTGGACACGAGCCTACCCGCCGGAAGACATTAGTTCCGGCACGAAATTAGTTTTTACAGAAAGACATACAGGACCAATTAGTGTGCCTCCAAGAAATTCCCAGCCCATTCAATACCTTTATTTGTTCCTGACTGACAATGTCATTGATAATATTGTAAAACAAACGAACAAATATGCAGCTGACGTACTTGCAACCAAAACTGAATGGATTGCTTCTCACAAGTGCAGCTGATTTCGTCGCTGGAACCCTGTGACTGAGGAGAAAATAAAAAAATATTTAGGATTGAATTTGTTGATGGGACTTATTCGTGTAAAGGATGAAAGAGAGTATTGGTCTACCTGTAAACGACCCTATACCTTTTATTCCAGAGACAATGTCACGTGATGATTTTCTCCTTATTAGTAGATTTTTCCATGTTAGTGACAGTTCAAAAGTAAAACCTCGAGGTGATCCAAACTTTGATCCATGGCATAAAATACGCCCATTTTTGGATTCTTGTAATGAATTATTTAAGAAACACAACAAGCCAAAGAAGACCGTGTCTATTGATGAAAGTATGATTGGCATGCGAAACAGATTTGCGTATATTCAGTATATGCCAAATAAACGCCACAGTAGGTACGGAATAAAGAAATTTGAGCTATGTGAAGCAGATACTGGTTATGTTTTTCATATTGACTTGTACTCAGGCAGGGATTTCTATGCTTCCGGTTCAGAAAAGGGATTGTCTCATACAGTTGTTATGAGTATCATGGAAAAGAGTCGGCTCTTGAATAAAGGTTATCATTTGGTGACGGACAATTTTTATACAAAGGTGCCATTAGCCGAAGCATTGCTTGAGAACAAAACATCACTGACAGGCACTATTCGTATAAACTCGAAGGGACTGCCACAAATCTTGAAGAAAAAAAAATGAAAGTTGGAGAGCCTTTATATGTGAGAAAAGGTCAGCTTCTTACGTGTGGGTTCAAAGAAAAAGCTACTCGGAAGCCTGTGTATCTGCTGTCCTCCTATGCTCATGCAGAAAACATAACTTTGCAAAAAAGACACGGGGAAGTGGTAAAGCCAAAAGTGATAAATGACTACAACATCGGTATGGGAGGAGTAGATCAGTGACAAAAGCTATACCAGTATGCTGCGCAAAGACCATCAAGACGGTACTGGAAAAAAAATCTTCTCCAACTTGCTGGATATCGCTGTTTTGGATGCATATATAATGTATCAGCAAAATACTGATAAGCCAATGAAAAGAAGCGAATTCCTTCGTTTGATTGTTGCATGCTTGTGCTGCAACGAAGAAAGATTTTATCCTCTCATTCCAGCATCTCCATCTACTAGCCGCTCACTCTCAGGTGCGACATCCCTGTCTTCTGGTGGTAGCCGTCAATCAAGCCTTTCACCTGGTCGTCGTATCGTATCAGTGCTTGGTCCAGAGCATAAATATGCAAGATTGGATGGCACAAAACTGAGACTATGTGCAGTTTTGCCCAAAGCGTTCAAATGCACTGGTGCCCAGGATGCAATGTTGGCATTCACGAGGGATGCTGGCGCCAGCTGCAGCATTACTTCCGTGCCAAGGGGCGTCCAAAACGGAAGTCTGAAGATGAGTAAGAGGATGGAAAACAATGTACAATAGTGTATATATGTAAATAAGGTAAGTAAAAGTTCTATATACTTTCATTAGGGCACTTAGTAAATAGAAATGTTGATAGTGCTGTAACAACTAATTGCAAGAGGACGATTCTCTTTTGAAACTCGGTGTGAGATGGTTTCGTTTAAATGTCTAATACCTGTTGGAGCTACTAGTTATATATGCCTGAATTTTTTTCTCCAACTTCTAAGATAAATTTAGCTCTTGTTCATTTATGAAATGATGAAAAAGCATGACCTGTATAAGTGTTTGGTCGACAGAAAGTTGAAAATGAAAAAGGATAAAAAAAAATTTCCTTTACCTTTCACAATATATATATGTTCTCTTTGCAAAAAAAAAAAATATTTTTTTATTGCCGTATAATTGCCATTTTCTGGCGATTCCAATGGTATATAAAACATTACTATTCTTATGAAAATAATCTGATAAGGAAATTTCCGAAGAGAAAAAATTAACCCACCCAAGACCACTATTTCAATGTTTATAACTGCCTACTTTAGTTCAAGCACCAAATATGTCTTCAACTATCAACTTAACCTAAATTCAAGACGTTTCAAAGTTATTCTTTCCTATCTTCAATTTCCCCTTCATCAGATCAGCAAACAAAAGTATATTACTTAACAATTCCTTTCCATTTTCATGATTGGCTGCTGCACCAAACTAAAAGTACATAGTATATCTATTTTGTGAATGAACATATTTATGATAAAAAAAACATGATTTACTGTAAGATTACAGCACCCAACTATAATATTAATGTTTAAACAGCAAAATACAGCAATAAAAATCTAGTTTTGTCTTTTGTGTACGTTTAGAATCAGCTGATGGACGTTTATTACCGAAAGAATTATTTTGGAAAACAATTTAGTTGCCAAAAGAAATGAATTTATTAATGGATTATTAATATCATTAACTTTGTACATAATAGTTTTATGGTATTATGATTCAGTAATTCATATTTTATTGAGAGAGAGAGAGAGAGAGAGAGAGAGAGAGAGAGAGAGAGAGAGAGAGAGAGAGAGAGCAGCTTGGGATGAGAGTAACTGTTGAATAGCTTGAGGGACAGCTTAGGACGAGCGTACTGATACTAGCTTAGCTCGAGAAATACATAATGAAATCTGTATTTGAAATATTTTTATGGTGATAAGAAATGAAACATGGATAGTGATAAGATATTCGATTGTATACTGTTATAATGTGATAATCATTGAGTCAACTATAGAAGTTGTATTGAAGCAGTTTCGTAAATCACAGAAACGAATAAAAGACCTTTTTGCTCTTTTCGTACGATAATAATAGATCAGTATATAGTTTTTTCTGCAAGTGATAAAAGAAAGAGAGAGAGAGAGAGAGAGAGAGAGAGAGAGAGAGAGAGAGAGAGAGAGAGAGAGGCTTGGGATGAGAGTAACTGTTGAATAGCTTGAGAGACCAAGCTTAGGAACGAGCGTACTGTTACTAGTTTAGCTCGAGAAATACATAATGAAATTTGTATTTGAAATATTTTTATGGTGATAAGAAATGAAACATGGATAGTGATAAGATATTCTCTTGCATACTGTTATAATGTGATAATCATTGAGTCAACTATAAAAGTTGTATTGAAGCAGTTTCGTAAATCACAGAAAGAATAAAAGACTTTTGTTCTTTTATTACGATAATAAATAATAGATCAGTATTATAGTTTTTCTGCAAGTGATAAAAGAGAGAGAGAGAGAGAGAGAGAGAGAGAGAGATAGACGAGAGAGAGAGAGAGAAATTTGCTATTTACATTCTAGTATTTGAACATTTGTAAATGAGTGTATCATAAAAATCATTTAGTTATGAAAAGAAGAAGAAAACACAGTAATTAGTGAATCTTGCTCTATGATAAAATTTGTGGGAAATTTGTTTCGCTCAGTGGGAAGATCGAAGGAATATACTCTACAAAATTACAAGGGTAATTCCTTCCACTGAGTGTTCTCTAGTAGTAATTTAGTAAGTGGTATAAACGGGCTGTTAAGCACACAATTCTTCCGTGCGCCTAACGTGTTTTCAGACTTGTGACAGAAAATCCAAAGGATTAATAATTGCTTGGTAAGCTTAAGTAGGCTAGTTAAATTCCGGTAAAAGTAATTCAGGTAAATGCAATTAATCTAAATAGGACTATGAATAAATCAAACCAAGGCCATAAAATTCCCAGGGTAGTTCAGTTTGGTCCCAGAATTCTATTAAGTTCCCAGTGGTTAAAGTAAAATTAAAGTAAACTAATCCCGAATAGTAATGCTAAGTAAACAGACAGACCTAATTTCGACTAAATTTATTACTACGCCCATATTATTATAAAAGCCTTTGTAAAATTATTCAATCTGAGTCTATGCCTAATTAATTCTCACAAACTCCAATATTACAATAGCCTAACTATGTAAAAGGGCTTAAAATTTAGTCAAGGTAAAGAAAAACAGTGTATTACGTCTTGAATAAGTAAGTTAAGTTAAATACGTAAGTTAAACGTTAAAGGACGAAACCGCTTCCTGACGAAAAGTCCGTTGGCTCAAATCAGCCGTCCAATAATGGCGGTCTAGTCTTTGTGGAAAATTAGTATTTGACCTACCTTCAAGTTAACCCAGTTTGGACACACACCTCTTAATTCACGTGTAAACTAAAAACAAATCCTATATATTTAATCAGCAAACCCAGCGACCTCTAATCGTATTCGTGGAAATAAATTGGTACGTTGATAAGAAATGTTATTCCACTTACCGAATTTTCCGTCGACCGATTCAGTGACGAAGGCTGTTAAAAGTTTTGGTGCAGCTAAGGATTTTTTGGATAGGATGAGGTTTTAGGATCGGTACAAACAGGAAAAGAGATCATACAAACCAATTATTTAAAGGGTTATTAATTTCTAAACCCTACACAACGTAAATTAAACTTAAAAGGGCGAAGTCGCCGACCTAGTTGTCGCCTTCTTCGCTCGCCGTCCGTTTGAACAAGGCCCAAAAAACCCGCGCCCAACCTAAGCCTACCCCTTGAAAAAAAGCCTATGTCAGGTCAATGGTTCTTATCACTCCCCAAATCAATTAAATAATTTCTTAAATAATTTGAAGGGACAGTTAAATCTATTTATTAAATTTATCTATCAAATATTTTAAATGCTAAGTAAAGTTAATCAAGTTATTCAAAATATATTAATTTTTCTGCAGAGCTTATACTAAAGAAAATGGGGTATAGTTACTTTGTAGCTCTTAGCAGTGACTTCGTTAAGGTTAGAAAATGTATATGTACAAATAAATTTACAACAAAATTCGCGATTTTGTTAATTTTCCGGGATATACGTAGTATTTGGGCTCCACAAAAAAGTAAGTGATTTATGACAGAATTTAGAGGATACTTACGTAAAAATACATCGGTAGTTTGTAGAACGGTGTAACCATTATCATTGTGTACGAACGAGACTAGGTTTGGTGACGTCATGGTGGTCATACGTATTTTTTTCGTGAATGAATATACATTTATGATTAAAAAAAATAGTTACTGTACTGCTTAGAGTACCATACTGTAATATTAATGTAATCACATCAAACTAAAGTAATCGTTGCATGCTGTTAAACATATAAAGTGTATTTTTGTCTTTTGAAAAATGCATTCCCCAAGGAATTATTCCTTGAAGAAGCTTTTTATTATGAAGATATGCCAATAATATAAAAGATATGCGTTTTATTATGAATATAATTATGACAATAATACATAAGGTAAAATGGTTTTATTACGTTTAAGCTTCGTCGCCGATCGCAAACAACAATACGATAATCTATGACAATTATCGTTTGTATGATTGCCGTGTTTGATTACATTATACCAAAACAATAAAGAAGTTCGAATTGAAAATTAATGTTTTCCTAAATGTTATTACTACTGTAATTACAATAATACTATTAACATTTCTAAAAGGTTAAGAATGACAAAGGTGCTGTTAAGTGTAACTCAGAGTCATGTTTACATTTCTGCTGGCCGCTCAACTACAAGTTGATGTCAATGATGTGGGATTATTCCATGAATAGGCTACATATTATGAAGATATGCCAATAATATATAAGGTGAGAATGGTTTTATTACTTTATTGTCAGTTAATATTTAATATCATAATGTGAATCTGTTCATGCATTTGTTGGTTATCGGAACCAGACGAGGCTTAGCTTACCAGGGATTCATACCAGTGATAGGTATAGACTGAGAAGTGGTCCAAGGAAAACCCGTGATTAACTGAATCCGTGACTAAGCGAGGCCCCACTGTACTCATTTCAAATTATTAAGTAACCATTAACTATAATAAACAAACAAAAAAAAAAGCTTCCAAACGTCTGTTTACATCCAGCACTTACGAGTAGGTATCCAACGATCGACAAGTAATCACTTTACACAGTAAGCCATAAATTTTCATTATCTCTCTTCAACTACTGAAACTACCAAAACAGTATAATAACCATTCATTTCTGTTCTTTATCTATCTTTACCATAATGTTTTTTTCTTTATTAAATGTATTGCATGAATAAGTTTTTCAATTTACAGCATCCTTTTACCAATAGAATACTTAAAGCACAAGGGGTAGATGCTGACCAATAGGAGAGCAGGACCTTATGGGGTGACTAGCATCAGGAACCAATGGGAGAGCGGGAGGATGGTGGCGAGTTTACTCAGTTGGCGGTGCGGGAGTTTTAAAATTGTTCTCGGTGGTCCGGGCGAATCTCGGGACTTTACAGCAACAACCTTTCGTATCTTGAAAACTTTTCGTATGTAGAGCAGTAAAATTTTTCACATTGGCTTTCGTATCTCGAGTTTTTCGTAAGTAGAGCCTTTCGTATCTCGAGGTACTACTGTACTTGGTTACACCAGTTCACGTTCACCTCTTTCTAACTTGAAGATGTTGCCCCCAGATCTGTGGACACATTTTCCCTAGGTCCTGTGGTGGCTGCCCAACAGATTGTGTAACTCATCGTTGCCCTTAACAGGCACATTTTTATCTCTTAAGATGATTGTGTAGAAGAGAGAATGAGTGATTTGGCTGGTCTCTTTCTTTCTCTTGTTCCTTTCTTTCTTCCTACAGGCGGGTTGAGGAATAAACACATCATTCGCTGGACCAGTTTGATACAGGTGGGTAAGGTAGTCATACTGATTGTTTGGTTGCTTGGTGTACAGATAATCAAACCCTCTATTCAGTAGCATATACTCCGCTCCCTAGCAAGGGGGAGTGAGGAGTAGTAACGAACCCTGGTGCATTGGTTTGTTATCAAACAGTCAGAGTTTCTCTAGTTCCCTAATGCAATGATTTGTCCCATATATCATTGTAGGTAACCCAGTGGCTGAGTTGTTTGATATCACTTTATCTAGCTTCTCACGGGCATCAGTCCCTCTCCTGTAGATATTACTTTTGGAGTGAGTTGGACTGGTGGGTAGGCCCCCAGCCAGGTTAGGATGTCTGTAACCTCCCTCCAAGTAGAAGTCTATCCTATTGTTTTGACCAAAGGTTTGTTCGCATATGAACGAATGACAGATTTTCTAAGATAATTTGTATTTTTCATAGCTACAAACCTGAGGTCTTAACCCTTTAACGCCGATTGGACGTATTAAACATCGACGATAATTGTCTGTCGGTGCCGATTGGACGTATGAAACGTTGATGAATTTTTTTTTTTTTTTAATTCACGGAAAAATAGTTATAGGCCTACTAGGCGAAAACTTTTGAATCACGCGCCTTGGGGGATGCTGGGAGTTCACGGATCAAGCTGTTGTTTTGTTTACAATTGTTACCCAGGCGCGCAAGCGCGAATTTCTTTCTTCTCATACTAACAAGCATCAGCGACACATCTCAGAAATTATTTCATCATTTTGACATAATTTTTGCACCATTTTATATTAGCCGTTACATAGAGTTTTATATATGGAAATGTGTGCAATTTCATGTAGAATACAACTAAAAACAACTCATGGTTGTAGCTTTTATCAGTTTTGAAATATTTTCATGTAAATAACGATAAGTGCCAAAATTTCAACCTTCGGTCAACTTTGACTACCGAAATGGTCAAAAAACGCAATTGTAAGCTAAAACTCTTATATTCTAGTAATATTCAATCATTTACCTTCATTTTACAACAAATTGGAAGTTTTTAGCACAATATTTCGATTTATGGTGAATTTATGAGAAAAAACTTTTTCCTTACGTCCGCGCGGTAACTTCCAAAAAAATTAGAAATTTTTTCGTCCGATTGTCGTAATGTTTGCTCAGTTTTATATTAGCCGTTACATGGAAATGTGCACAATTTTATGTAGAATACAACAATAAACAATTCATGGTTGTAGCTTTTATCAGTTTTGAAATATTATCATATAAATAACGATAAGTGCCAAAATATCAACCTTTGGTCAAGTTTGACTCAACCGAAATGGTTGAAAAACGCAATTGTAAGGTAAAACTCTTACATTCTAGTAATATTCAATTATTTACCTTTAATTTGCAACAAATTAGAAGTCTCTAGCACAATATTTCGATTTATGGTGAATTTATGAAAAAAAAACATTTTCCTTACGTCCACGCGGTAACTCTTCCGAAAAAAATCATAATTTTTTTTGTCCGATTGTCGTTATGTTTGCACAGTTTTATATTAGCCATTACATAGAGTTTTATATATGAAAATGTGCGCAATTTCATATAGAATACAACTAAAAACAACCCATTGTTGTAGATTTTATCAGTTTTGAAATATTTTCATATAAATAATGATAAGTGCCAAAATTTCAACCTTCGCTCAACTTTGACTCGACCGAGATGGTAAAAAACGCAATTGTAAGCTAAAACTATTACATTCTAGTAATATTCAATCATTTACCTTTATTTTGCAACAAATTGGAATATTCCGATTTATGGTGAATTTATGAAAAAAAAAAACAAAAATTTTCCTTACGTCCGCACGGTAACTCTTCCGAAAAAATCAAAATTTTTTTTGTCTGATTGTCGTAGTGTTTGCACCATTTTAAATTAGCCGTTACATAAAGTTTCATATATGAAAATGTGCGCAATTTCATGAAGAATACAACTAAAAACAACCCATGGTTGTAGCTTTTATTAGTTTAGAAATATTTTTATGTAAATAACGATAAATAGAAAAAATTTGACCTGTCAACTTTAACTCGACCGAAATGGTCGAAAACTTCAATTGTAAGCTACAACACTTACAGTTTTTAATATTCAATCAATTACCTTCATTTTGCAACAAACAGGAAGTCTCTAGCACAATATTTCAATTTATGGTGAGTTTTTGAAAACAGCTTTTTTTTACGTCTGCGTGTTACAAATTCATGCATCATATTGTGATGATATTTTCTCTGTGTTGCTTTGATCGTTTTACAATTTGTTATATACCAAAATCATCGCAATTTAGTTTACAATACAACGAGTAAATAATTAACTCATTAGCTTAACCGTTTTGCTCACAGCGCGATTTGTATACAATTATATATGAAATTTTTTTTCATTTCTGATGGTTACATACTAAACTTCAGGCAATGAAAAAAAGGAGCCCAAAATGAACTCTTAATCTTGAAAATTAAACATGCTGTGATTTTTTGAAAAAAACTTTTTTCCGCTTCAGCGCTCACTCGCAAACGCCGCCGGCATACGGGAGACACTTTCGGAAATACCGGCTCGGCGTCTAAGGGTTAACGTTGTACTGCCCACCTCTAGCCGCCCCTCTGTCTTCTTAATGACTTCCTGGGTTGGGAAAGACTGAACACAGTGGCATGGGTGCGTGGTCTTGACCAGTTTTCACCCGATATACACATGCATTGCCAGATTTCACAAGATTCCTTGCTTTTCATCTGCGTTTTAACCGGATCCAGCTAGGCGCTAGAAAATTATCCTATTGTTAAGACCTCAGGTTTGTAGCTATGAAAAATACAAATTCGTCATGTTGGTTTTAAAATGTGCAGAATACTTGTTGGAATAATTATTAATTGTGATTTTGCCACTTCCGGACATCAATTTTGCCTGCTCTATTATTTTTTTCTTATGGTTACAGCAAGTGACGTCGGCAATCGGCCATTTCTGGACTTGGTTGTTTATGTTGGTACAGGTTTACAATCGCTTCATCCATAATTCTAAAACCTGGAATATCTTAGTGGAGGACAGATATGATTGCTGTCTTTAGTTACCAAATGAAACTTAATTTACAAAAGAAAGTTGGGTTTAAGAATTGCAGCTATAGACAGTCCCCGGCTTACAACAGGGTTCTGTTCTTGAGAAGCATTGCAAGCTGAAAATTGTTGTAAGCCGGAAAATTGTCAAAAATCTTAAGAAAATCTTACTTTTAATGCTTTGGGTGTATTAAAAACTATTTAAACTGCATTTCATTGCATTTTTCATCAAAAAAACCTTGAAATATTGATTATTTTGCATTTTTGTAGTCATTTCTTCCGTCAGATCGGCATCGTAACCCTGGAACATGAATTGTAAACCTGGAAATAATTTCTGTTGAATATAATTGAAAAGCACTGTAACCTTGGAACGTCGTAAGCTGAACCCGTTGTAAGCCGGGAACTGCCTGTACTTACTAAGTAAATTAAATGAAGTAGGTACTAAATGTGTGGTTTTGTCAGTTCAGACAGTTCTTTCATCTCCCAAAACATTTTGCAGTCTGATCATTATTCGTAGTTCCCAGTCGTGTTTGACTTTCGATGCTCATAATTTGTACATAGTTCCTAGTTGTTCTTGACTTACGAACCTTGTTGTTTACTAAAAGGAAATATTTCCTTGGTAGTACAGGCGGCCCACGGTTAACGGCGCAATCGCTCAGCGGCGAATCGGTTTTATGGCTGTCGTCAAAAATATTCATTAAAAAAATAAGGTATTTTTACGGCACAATTTTCAGTTAACAGCGCCGCTAGCCCCGTTGTCTAACGAGTTCATGCATTTGTAGAAATGCCGTTCAGACCATAAAGGTTATGCAAATTATATTAAAAAATTTTATGGAGTTATTACATAGGTATTAGGGTAAAATATATGCCTCTGACGCTGTTCTGTGCCGAAAATATCGAGTTACATAAGTGCAAATTTAGCTATGGATGTGTCGATTTATAAATGTTCATGCTTTTATGTTTAAAATGTGTATGAAAATGTATTAAGTATAGGGTATTTTTATTTCTGCACAGAAATATGATACGCTTTCGAAACTGCCCTTCACACGTTATCAATTACGATGTTTTTTCATGGTCTTTCTTGTGAGCGCCGCCTGCCGCTCTTCCGAAATATAGTTTAAAAAAGTGGAAATTAGCGATCGATGTGTTGATTTTATAAATGTTCATGCTTTTATGTTTAAAATGTGTATGATAATGTATTACGTATGGGGTATTTTTATTTCTATGCAGAAATATGATAAAAAGGCAGCTTTCGAAACTGCCCTTCACACGTTATCAAATACGATGTTTTTTCATGTTCTTTCTTGTAATCCGCCACCTGCTGCTCTTCCGAAAATATAGAGTTAAAATGAGTGCCAATTTAGCGATCGATATGTCGTTTTTTTAAATGTTTATGCTTTTATGTTTAAAATGTGTATGAAAATATATTACGTATAGGGTATTTTTATTTTTGTACATAAATATGATACAAATTAAGGCAGCCTTTGTAACTACGCTCCACATTGTCAGGGGATGTTTTTTCATTTTGTTCTTGTCCGCCACTGTTCCGAAAAATGCATGGTGTTATTTTATTAATTATGCATCTTTTCCATAAATCATTTGAAAAGTCATACATTACTTCACTGTATTCAATAATATTGTATGTATATAACTGTCTGCGGTCCACCACTTATAATGGTATAGGACGGCGACCAGTTGTATGTTAGATCTTGCGACTGTGATACGCAAGCATTTTGGTTCCTTTTCCCTTTCTCGTTTGAGTGACATCAAGTAGATTTTGTTTCTTCTTCAGAGTAGGGGAGATGACTCAAACTTCCTGAGTTAACTTCGACAACTTTATTATAACCTCCATCACAGGAGTATAGGAAGGTTTAGTCAGATGACCTCCTTCTTAGAAGATGAGAAGAGAGCTGCCTTTAAAAGAGGGTTGCATCGATAGCTGACAAAAGCTATCTCAGCATATACAAAATAACAGATATGACTCGGAAGTCACGTGTTTCCTCTACAGGTGATAGGTCACCAGCTTCTCATGGAAGGTGCTGTGACCTGTTTACAAGAGATGAACAATTGTGGATACAGGCAAATGCAAACCAGGCCACTGCAAGCATTGTATGGCATGGTCTAGTTTTACGTCCTGTTATGGCTATCGATCACCCTCCTAACTTGCCAATGACCCCTTGGGTCATGGGTTTATTTACAGATATGGAAAATATCTGTATTTTTATAATGTATGCATTACATTAGCTCGGTCAGCTACCAGCCAAGCACTGAACATTAAAACTTACGTTAAATATGTTTCATAGGAGTGTGATCATATATAATTAGTCATAGCCATAATCAAGTAGTTATAGAATAGTATGCAATTGATTATATGTAAAAAAAAATACATATATAATGGAAAACTCATAAGCAAAGAATAATGCTTAGAAAATACAGATCCATGTTTAGTATAAATGCATATAGATATATATATATATATAAACTGTTAGTCATGAGGATACATATACAACAGAAAGTACTGACGTCCTGCTGATAATTGCATGACATAATAATTACATTCTAAAATGTATAATGTGACTAAACGAATAAATGGTTAACATGTATACATGAATGGTTATGATAATAGGTAACTGTTTAAGAATAGTTGTTACCAGATAAAGATATATAATTTAGATATGATAATAGGTAACTGTTTAAGAATAGTTGTTACCAGATAAAGATATATAATTTAGATATGATAATAGGTAACTGTTTAAGAATAGTGTTACCAGATAAAGGATATAATAGGTAACTGTTTAAGAATAGTTGTTACCAGATAAAGATACAGATATATAATTCATATGATTGTGCACAAGATATAGATTCCAGGTATGTACACGCGCCAATATTTTAATATATAGGGCTTCAATTTTTTATTAGGTGCCCGTAAAGATACTTTTTAAACTTTTCATATTTATAATTATATAGATATATGTATGAAATGCAATGTCTTGGAGTTTCTTGTCATACATATTGCCAGCGTACAAGCTGCTTTTCACACACAACTCAATTCTAAACAATTTTCCTCCGAGTCAAGTGAAATGGCCAATTTCAAATAGCTCTAATATTAAACGCCTTTAGCGTGATAGGAATGTTGTCTGGGCGGGTCATGACGTTCCTCTGAAGATCCATCTGTGTTCGCCTCAACCTACGCCAAGCAAATATGTTAACAGCGATGAGAATCACCACCGTAATGCATATGACGGGCAGCAACACGTAGAAACGCAGATCCTCCTCGGCATAAGTCCTTGACATGTGGTCCATCTCAGCTAGTTGCGTCAAATGATGGGCCACTATAGCATTGTAGGGAAGAGGTAATGCTGGGATGATGGTGCTTGTCCACGAAAAATTCGCGCATTAAGCTCATTCTCGGATGATAGTGTTAACTCCGCGGATCGTGTAGTTCGTTGACGTTCCGATACATCCGTCAGCGGCAACGAATATCTGGGAGTAGGCCGTTGATCCGTCTGGACACGAGACTTGAAATCCTTCCTTGTCGTATCGCATCCACGATCCGTTGTTCAGCCTGTAATTGAACTTATTATCGTCAAAAGGATAAAGTTTTTTCAGACAACCTTCGTGTGTATGGGAGAGAGAACCGTTTAGAACTATACCTAACTCGCATGAATCCATTGATATATGATGGAATTCAAAGGAGTCAGCTGTACAAACTTTATTATTCATGGCATCTGAACAGTGAGTGAATTTATCTAAGTCCTTGATGACCGTATATGTTTCCTTATCAGGGGAAATCAATACGTGTCCCATCAGATTGGATATTACTGGACTTGAGTTATTCGTCATGAAAGTTGGGAATGGTGCAATTTTGTATGCTTGCCAGGCATCAGAAGAATCAAAGGGAATGGTAATCATGATCCTGTAATTCTCAACGCTTACTGATATTAAACTATAATAAAATTCTATCTTATGGGCGTCTAACAAAGGAACATAACCCAGTTTCTCCCGTCCGTTCTCCAAAGTTAAAGTCAGATCTGGTTAAGTAAGTCCAAACTGGTAAAATATTTGTTCTGACCTAACAAAGATAAAATATCGTCAGTACATGGCACTGGGAATTGATCAGGGATCGTTTCCTCATTTAAGCGATGGAAATCTACGCAGATACACCAGGTTTGATCTTTTTTCGGTACGACTATTAACGGAAAATTATAAGGGCTGTTCGATTTCCTAATGACTCCTTCTTTTAGCATTTTACCTACTTCATCATTTATCTCATTCTGGAATTTCATAGGAAGTCTGTACGAAGGTACATAGATAACTTTCTGCTTGTCTTTTAACCTTATTTGGTGTTCTGTGACATCCGTTTTTCCTAAGGATCCCTCGGTAGTGGAGAAAACGTCATGATATTCAGTTAAAAGATCAAGAAATTTCTGCTCAATTTCCTCTTCTTGAATGTCTTTATTGATTTTACTTTTAATGGATTGCAAAAGGGATTCATCCGCAACTGATTGAGCGTGATTGATCTCAGCGACGGTAAGAATGCAATGTTAATAACTTCCCATCCATCCCGGATATGTTGATTTTTTGTGGATTACTAAAGTGGTATTCAAAATGATTACAGACTTCAATGTTACATTGTTGTTGCGAGCCGACTGTATATATGGCTTGTGTGACGGACAATCCGTTAGCTTTCAGAGTGTCGGAAAGGATTAACATTTCAGATACCGGCAAAGTTTTCTTTATTCGCACTAATATATTCGAAGTTACGTTCGGCTCGAGAGTTTGCGTGCAAGCTGATATTACGGGTGAGCGAGAATTCTGTTGGGTCGCTTGGATTATTTCTCGATTCATGAGACAAGTGATTGGTTCCTCAACGTAGGTTACTGTTTTGTTGTTTGTCTCCTTTTTGTCCAAAACTGATTTTAAGGTGTTAGAAGACTTATAGAATTTTCCTTTGATATACACGCCGTGTTTGGCAGGTTCTAAGGTAATGTTTTGAATGCCCATAGAAGGGTATCCTATAATTACAGCTGGATACATATCAATGTTTTGTACAACGATAAAGGTATCAGTAAACGTGCACTTACCGACCTTGTACTGAATATGAGTAACTCCTACCACATTTAATTCATTATTTCCAATACCCGAGAGCCTTACTCCGGACTTCTCTATAGGGAAGTTCAAAAACAACAAGTGGTGAGTCTGCAGATCCATGATATTACGTGGACTACCAGAATAAAAAAACAGTGTGAAGGATCGGTGCTCTAAATTTACTGCATGTAATGTGGGGCGCAATTCATTTTGGCTTATAATAGCGTGAATTTGTTGAAAATCTACAGGAACCTGCACTGATTTTTTGGATTCGGTCGTGTGTTTCATAGGAAAATCGATTGTCTCACAATGATCTTGTAAATTATTAAATTGGTTATTTGATACAAAGGATGTTGATATGAATGACCCAACATCATTCTCTCCCCCATTGGAGTTGATTACGTGGTATTTGCTTTGCTTTGCACACTCGGAAAAATTCGTCTGACCTTGTGAGTTTTGGCTAGACTTTTTTTTTTTTTTTTTTTTTTTTTGGCCCGGGAACAGTTGCTTGAAGCACGATTTGTTTGTTTCTGATGTTGAACAGCGTTGCTGTTCGTCTGCTTCTTCTTATAGTACTGAGGATTCTTCTTCTTGTTATCATTGGCAACGGTTTGCGTGTTTCTAGGATTCTGCTGTTGATTTTGCGAGAAGCAACGATTATATGAATGAGTGGAGCTGTTATGAATTGAACAATAACACTCCTACAGTCTGAAATCATGTGTCTGGCTTCTTGCAATTGTCACAATCATCCCTGCAGCTTGATTATTTTAGTAACCCTGCTACCCGCCGACTGACGTATTTTACGTCAACATTTTTGTCTCCCAGTGTGCCGACTAGAGTATTTTACGTCGACTTACTTAAAAAGTTTTTTTTAAAATTCGCGGAAAAAAAAAATATTATGGCCTACCAGCCTAAAACTTTTGAATCACGCACCTTGGGGGATGCTGGGAGTTCACGAATAAAGGTGTTGTTTTGTTTACAATCATTACGCAGGGGCGCAAGCGCGAATTTCTTTCTTGCCGCACTAAAAAGTATCTGTGACACATCTCTGAAATTATTTTGTCACTTTGACATAATTTTTGTACCATGTAAATTAGCAGTTACATGAAGTATTATATATGAAAATGTCCGCATTTTTATGTAGAATACACCAATAAAATACTCATGATTGTAGCTTTTATCAGTTTTGAGATATTTTCATATAAATAACGATAATTGCCAAAATTTCAACCTTCGGTCAACTTTGACTCTACCGAAATGGTCGAAAAACGCGATTGTAAGCTAAAATTCTTATATTTTAGTAATATTCAATCATTTACCTTAATTTTGCAATTAATTGGAAGTCTCTAGCACAATATTTCGATTTATGGTGAATTTATGAAAAAACTTTTTCCTTACTTCCGCGCGGTAACTCTTCCGAAAAAAATCATACATGCGATGTGGTAATGTTTGCACCATTTTAAAATTAGCCGTTATATAAAGTTTTATATATGGAAATGTGCGCAATTTCATGCACAATACAACTAAAAACAACCCATGGTTGCAATTTTATCAGTTTTGAGATATTTTCATATAAATAACGATAATTGCAAAAATTTCAACCTTCGGTCAACTTTGACTCTACCGAAATGGTCAAAAAACGCAATTGTAAGCTAAAACGCTTATATTCTAGTAATATTCAAGCATTTACCTTCATTTTGCAACAAATTGGAAGTCTCTAGCACAATATTTTGATTTATGGTGAATTTATGAAAAAAACAAAATTTTAACATTTTATTTACGTCCGCGTGGTAACTCTTCCGAAAAATTCATACGTGCGATTGTGGTAATGTTTGCACCATTTTAAATTAGCCGTTACATAAAGTTTTATATATGAAAATGTGCGCAATTTCATGTATAATACAACAAAAAATAATTGACGGTTGTAGCTTTTCTCATTTTTGAAATATTTGCATATAAATCACGATAAATAGACAAAAAACCACGTTCGGTCAACTTTGACTCTACCGAAATGGGTGGTAAACGAAAAAAACGCAATTGTAAGCTAAAAACTCTTACAGTCTAGTAATATTCAGTCATTCGAAAGTCTCTAGCAAAATATTTAGATTTATGGTGAATTTAAAAAAAAAATCTTTCCTTCCCTCCGCGCGCGGATTCTCCGCCACACATCTCCGAAATGCGTACGTCCCTTTTCTCGAATATTTGCTCCGTTTCATATTAGGCATTTCATAGAGTTTTATATATGAAAATGTGCGCAATTCATGTAGAATAAAACAAAAAATAAAAAAATATTTGAAGGTTGTAGCTTTTCTTATTTCCGAAATAATTGCATATATAATAATATTAAAAAAAAATTTCGACATGCGGTCAACTTTAACTCGTCAGATATGGTCGAAAACTGCAATTGTAAGCTATACTTTTAAAGTATAGTAATATTCAATCATTTGTCTTCATTTGAAAGAAATTGGAAGTCTCTCCGGAACAATATTTAGATTTATGGTGAATTTTTTGAAAAAAAATATTGTTTACGTCCTCGCGTTACGAATTCATGCATTATTTTGTGATAATATTCTCTGTGTTGCGTTTATCGTTTTACAATGTGTTATATACCAAAATGATCGCAATTTAGTGTACATTACAACGAAAATAAGTAACTTGTTACCTTTAACCTTTTTGCGCACAGCGCGATTTGAATACAATTATATATGAAATTTCATTTTTGCGCTATCATATATCGCATTATTTATATATGATAATGATAATTTCTTCATTTCTGATGGTTGCATACTAAACTTCAGGCAATGACAAAAAAAGGAGCCAAAAATGAACTCTTAATCTTGAATACTGAGCACGCTGTGATTTTTTTAAAAAAAACATATTTTTCCGCTTCCGCACTCACTCTGAAACCCCTCCGGCACACGGGAGACAATTTTTTATTTTACGCTCCGGCGTAAGAGGGTTAACTATGTTTACTTGTTGTGGCTTATTTTCATTTTTTGCAAAAACTTGAGTAAGCAAGGGATCGAAGTCAGTACACTAGACATGTGCTTTTTTATCTGTTTATACACATCTAGTTCCGTGCTGTCGGGCGTTAGCTTTTTGTCAAAACACCGTACTAAAGCTTCAGGCAACATAACTGTCATGCATGTTAAGTATATCAGCCGTATGAAATCTTTCACGGCGATATTGGCTCTTGTAAACCCAATAGGGAGTTACGTAACGTTATCTTGATATTCATTAGCCGGTTTGCAATTACCGCCGCCAGTTCTACAACATTAACCCTCTTTCGCCGACTGGACATATTTTACGTCAACATTTTGTCTCCCAACCCTGTGCCGACTGGACGTATTTTACGTTGACTTACAAAAGTTTTTTTAAAATTCGCGAAAAAATAATACTTATAGGCCTACCATCCTAAAACTTTTGAATCACGCGCCTTGGGGGATGCTGGGAGTTCACGGATCAAGGTGTTGTTTTGTTTACAATCGTTACGCAGGCGCGCAAGCGCGAATTTCTTTCTTGCCGCACTAAAAAGTATCTGTGACACATCTCTGAAATTATTTCGTCACTTTGACATAATTTTTGTACCATTGTAAATTAGCCGTTACATGAAGTACTTATATATGAAAATGTGCGCATTTTTCAACTGTAGAATACACCAATAAAATACTCATGATTGTAGCTTTTATCAGTTTTGAGATATTTTCATATAAATAACAATAATTGCCAAAATTTCAACCTTCGGTCAACTTTGACTCTATCAAAATGGTCGAAAAACGCAATTGTAAGCTAAAACTCTATATTTTAGTAATATTCAATCATTACCTTAATTTTGCAACTAATTGGAAGTCTCTAGCACAATATTACGATTTATGGTGAATTTATGAAAAAACTTTTTCCTTACGTACCGCGTGGTAAACTCTTCCGAAAAAAAATCATACATGCAATTGTGGTAATGTTTGCACCATTTAAAATTAGCCGTTATATAAAGTTTTATATATGGAAACTGTGCGCAAATTTCATGCACAATACAATTAAAAACAACCCATGGTTGTAGCTTTTATCAGTTTTGAGATATTTTCATATAAATAACGATAATTGCCAAAATTTCAAGCTTCGGTCAACTTTGACTCTACTGAAATGGTCGAAAAACGCAATGTAAGCTAAAAACGCTTATATTCTTGTAATATTCAAGCATTTACCTTCATTTTGCAACAAATTGAAAGTCTCTAGCACAATATTCGATTTATGGTGAATTTATGAAAAAATAATAACATTTTCTTTACGTCGCGCGGTAACTCTTCCGAAAAATTCATACGTGCGATTGTGGTAATGTTTGCACCATTTAAATTAGCCGTTACATAAAGTTTTATATATGAAAATGTGCGCAATTTCATGTAGAATACAACTAAAAATTATTGAAGGTTGTAGCTTTTCTCATTTTCGAAATATTTGCATATAAATCACGATAAATAGAAAAAAAACCACGTTCGGGCAACTTTGACTCTACCGAAATGGTCGAAAAATGCAATTGTAAGCTAAAATTCTTACAGTCTAGTAATATTCAGTCATATCTCATCTTGAAACAAATTCGAAGTCTCTAGCAAAATATTTAGATTATTGGCGAATTTAAAAAAAAAATCTTTCCTTCCCTCCGCTCTCGGATTCTCCGCCACAAATCTCCGAAATGCGTACGTCCCATTTTCGGAATATTTGCTCCGTTTTATATAGCATTTCATAGAGTTTTATATATGAAAATGTGCGCAATTTCATGTAGAATAAAACGAAAAATATTTGAAGGTTGTAGCTTTTCTTATTTTCGAAAATAATTCGCCATTAAAAAATAAAAAAAATATCTAAAAAAAATGTTCGACATCGCGGTCAACTTTCTTTTAACTCATCAGATATGGTCGAAAACTGCAATTGTAAGCTAATACTCTTACAGTTATAGTAATATTCAATCATTTGTCTTCATTTTGAAAGAAATTGGAAGTCTCTAGGACAATATTTAGATTTAGGTGAATTTTTGAAAAAAAATATTTGTTTACGTCCGTGCGTACGAATTCATGCATTATTTTGTTGATAATATTTTCTCTCTGTTGCTTTTATCGTTTTACAATGTGTTATATACCAAAATGATCGCAATTTAGTGTACATTACAACGAAAAAAAAGTAACTTGTTACCTTTAACCGTTTTGCGCACAGAGTGATATGAATACAATTATATATGAAATTTCATTTTTGCGCTATCATATATCGCATTATTTATATATGATGATAATTTTTTTCATTTCTGATGGTTGCATACTAAACTTCAGGCAATGACAAAAAAAGGAGCCAAAAATGAACTCTTAATCTTGAAAACTAAGCGCGCTGTGATTTTTTGAAAAAAATATTTTTTCCGCTTCCGCACTCACTCTGAAACACCTCCGGCACACGGGAGACAATTTTTTTTTTACCGCTTCGGCGTAAGAGGGTTAAACTGAGTCATAGAGGCTTGATTAAGGATATTCCTCAAAGCCAAAACTACATCTAAGGCTTCTTCGCCGCCATATATAGCACGTAGCCTAACTTTGAAATCGTCCCATGTAACCGCCTCTTGGAAAGAGACTCCTCTAAGGTATGCACCTGCATCTCCTTTAGCAAAGTCTATGAAGCTTTTAGCTTCCTGTAATTGTACAGATGGGTCTGTGATGCATTTTGCGTTTAAATGAGCCACTGATGAGATCCATGACTCGACGTTCTGAGGCAGGAACCCATTGACCCGACCTTGAAAAGCAACTTTAGCATAGCGTGCACTCACTAATGTAACAATGGGATTGGGGTTACCGGGTGCGGTCGAGCCAACAGCCGCTGAAGTAGCCATGTTCACTTTTGCTTTTTTCTTATCACTACGATTCCTTGCGATCCTATCAAAGTATCTATATGAGTACACTCTTTCACTGCATATGCAATATAAACTAAAAATGTGTTGCAGATAATAACAGAGTCCCCCAAAATTATAAGATTAAAGACAGATAATATGATAAAGATATTTCCGGAGAACTTCTGGAAGAAAGAGAAATTAGCAACAAAGAAAAAAAAAAGTTTCTGCAGGCGAGAATTTGTAGTTGAAGATAGATTCCTGCAACGAAGGAAGATTAAGATTACGTATAACTCACCCCAAGAATAATGGACGATCGACTCGTGATTTATAGCACTACTGACAACACCTGAGTGGATAAAGGATGTACTTAGCTTTGGTATATATGAAGGAAGATTGTAGTGTTGTGATGACGTCACAGCCTCTCTCTCTCTACTTGCTCCGCGGTTGACCCAATATTTCCGCCTTGACTTCTGCTCGTGCATTGTTTATTTGTTGAATGATGCGCTTCCCATTGAAGATCCGATGCTGCATTCACGTCCGGTTTGATTCTCGATGAAGGGCATTTCTTAGTGTTCGTAGGATGTTTACAGTTGCCTATGTTGATTGAAGATCCTGTTTCCTCTGTTTTACTTCTGATTAGTTACATTCTCGATGATTCCGTTTGCTTCGGTAGACGTAGATACGTAGTGCTGCCACCATATATAACTGTCTGCGGTCCACCACTTATAATGGTAAAGGACGGCGACCAGTTGTATGTTAGATCTTGCGACTGTGATACGCAAGCATTGTGGTTCCTTTTCCCTTTCTCGTCTGAGTGACATCAAGTAGATTTTGTTTCTTCTTCAGAGTAGGGGAGATGACTCAAACTTCCTGAGTTAACTTCAACTACTTTATTATAACCTCCATCACAGGAGTATAGGAAGGTTTAGTCAGATGACTGCCTTCTTAGAAGATGAGATGAGAACTGCCTTTAAAAGAGGGTCGCATCGATAGCTGACAATAGCTATCTCAGCATATACAAAATAACAGATATGACTCGGAAGTCACGTGTTTCCTCTACAGGTGAAAGGTCACCAGCTTCTCATGGAAGGTGCTGTGACCTGTTTACAAGAGATGAACAATTGTGGATACAGGCAAATGCAAACCAGGCCACTGCAAGCATTGCATGGCATGGTCTAGTTTTACGTCCTGTTATGGCTATCGATCACCCTCCTAACTCGCCAATGACCCCTTGGGTCATGGGTTTATTTACAGATATGGAAAATATCTGTATTTTTATAATGTATGCATTACATTAGCTCGGCCACGCTACCTGGTGTTCCCCCGTATTCGGGGGATGTGTACCAGACACCCCGTGAATAGTTAAAACCCGCCAATAGTTAAAACCACCACTAAAAATGCTTATAACTGCCTATCTTGAAAGTTCAAATACCAAATGTATACCTTTATTAACATCCTACTTCAAATATACCTAAAATTACTAACCTATTACTGCATTAATCTTTGAGATTATATTATAATCATTTCAAAGTCATCTTAAAGCATTTTTACCATTAAAAATTATACTAAAGCATAACAGAGAGAGAGAGAGAGAGAGAGAGAGAGAGAGAGAGAGAGAGAGAGAGAGAGAGAGAGAGACCAATGAATGGAAACATCATATATCTGACCGTCAAGAGTGAAATTATGAATTGTTTCTGAGACAGAGAGAATAATAATAGAGAGAGAGAGAGAGAGAGAGAGAGAGAGAGGAGAGAGAGAGAGAGAGAGAATAACTCCTAGACTCCGACTCCTTCCTCCCCCTCCGCCAATTCGTATATCAAACTGTCTATACTCCCCGCCCACCTTACCTCCAAGTGGATTTAAAAGGACTGGGGAATCACTATTTTTAATTAATATTTATATATTTGAAAATTAGTTATAAGGTAAATCATTTATTTACACCACAAAACAAATAAACATACGTAAGAGAGAGAGAGAGAGACGAGAGAGAAGTGAGAGAGACGATGAGAGAGAGAGAGAGAGAGTGTTATTGTTACTGTTTAATCTCCATTAAACTTAATATTATTTGTAACTAGTACTGTATATTATTATTTACCATAAAATGTAGTAATGTCCTTAAAGATATACCTATACATACACTTCCAGCCCAAACAGAGGGCGATGGGGGGAGTTACCACTTAGATACTAGTAGACGAGATCAATCGTGGGAAGAGAATGGAGAGGAGAGAGAGATTTGCGAGAGAGAGAGAATCGAGACGAGAGAGAGAGAGAGAGAGAGAGAGAGAGAGAGAGAGAGAGCAGATATTACTATTATTATTGTGCGAAAATATTAATAAACATACAAATGTACCATAGAAATTCTCTCATCTCAGTAAGAGAGAGAGAGAGAGAGAGAGAGAGAGAATCTCCATGATCCTTTGATAGCAACACTCCCCTTCCTGTTTTGACATTTGTTGGAACCCCAGCCAACTCTGCCTGGCTACCTGGAGTTCAAAGACGCGGGGTAAAATGCATTTTCTTTCATTCTTACATAATTCTTTTTATTTATAAACTTAAATCTTGCTAATTCACTTTAGTATTTTCTTTAATGAATTTATATCATTAATGTTTACATTAATATTGATATTTGAAAATTAGTAAATCATCATCCAAAAAAATACATCTCTGTAAGTGAAGAGAGAGAGAGAGAGAGATGACGAGAGCGAGAGAGAGAGAGAGAGCAAGAGAGAGAGAGAGAGAGAGAGAGGATGGAAAGATTATCGTAGTATTTGTGGAAAATACTCACATATGATTTTTGTTGTAATTACAGTTATTATTATTATTATTATTATTATATTATTATTATTATTATATGAAAATATTAATAAAACATTATTATACATATGTGCACCATAAAAATCTCTCATCTTAGTAAAAGAGTGAGAGAGAGAGAGAGAGAGAGAGAGAGAGAGAGAGAGAGGAGAGAGAGGAGAGAGAGAGAGAGAGAGAGACCTGGAGTTCGAAAGAACTAAAAATCTTACTAATTCAGTGTAGTATTTTCTTTATTGAAGTGATTGCTCTTTACATTTAATATTAATATTGAAAATTTAGTAAATCATCATCATACAAAAAGCATACATCTCTGTAAGAGAGAGAGAGAGAATTATTAGTTATTATGTGATATCATTTAATCTTATTAAAACTTACTAATACAGTATTGATCAATATTAATATTTTAAAATTAGTAAATCATTTTTATATCATAAAAATGTATTTAGGCATGAAAATAACATCAAAATACACTAATTAGTGATTATTTATTGTCGGAAAATCCCGCGAATAGGCGAATTCTCTGCAAATAATGGGTAGATAAGGTCCAGAGAAAAATCTGCGAATCAGTGAGTCCGCGAATCTGGAGAACGCGAATACGGGGCCCCACTGTATTCTCATATTACTGTATTATAAAATTACTACGGCAAATCTAAGCCAGTATTCTGCGGAGTGGCCAATGTTGTGGTTTGAAATCAGCTGATGGCGAATACGAGTTTGTTTCACCATATTTAACGCAATTCTGAGCAAATTCTTTTCCTTCTAGTTAGCATAAACGAATATTTAGATA
>NC_087202.1:33746550-33795455 GCF_015104395.2 Macrobrachium nipponense | reverse complement strand
TATTATTGTGTGAGATATTTTTAAGGGGAGGTACTTAAGTAGAATTATCATTACTGGAGATATTTTATGAGGATTCTGTCAGAGTTCATGTTAATCATTTTTGGGGAATGTGCCTATGATTTTATGGGTGGTGATATCAATTTCTGGTGAATTTTGGTGAATTTGATGATAGCAATTTTGGTAATACTAGCGAGTACTAATAGTTGGTGATTCTGATTCTTGATACTGGTGAATGGGCGAGTACTAATTTTGGTGATACACTGGTGAATTCTGATACTGATAATTCTGAAACTGGTGTTAATTTTTTTTATACTAACATGGGTGTTGTAATGATATTAAGGGTGGTGATGTGTTTTTTGAAAATGGGAGGAACTAATGACACATTTTTTGTTTTCCTTTTTTTTATGAGTTCAGCGGATAATTGCTTGAAGTCTACGTGAGTCACAGATGTTACAGGTGTCACGGGAAAAGTTATCAGTGCCATTATATTTTTTTTTCCTTTTTTAGACGTTAGCCGTCGCTGACTTAAGTTTTCTTTTTTATCATGAGTGAGTTTGAATTTATTTTTCTCTCCAGTTTGTGGGAATTTTTAATATCTCAGTTTGTGACTTGGAGTTATTGTTCGGGAATGTGTTTATAATTTCAGCTGTTTGATGCTGCAGAGAGATTTAGGGGAAAATTTTTTGCATTTTCGAATGTATATATTATGGCACTACATCTTTTTTTTCTGGATATTTGTGTTCCGAAAATTGTTGGCCTCTTGCACAATTGTGTTTGTTGCAACTTTGCCAGTGATAGGAAACTTGATTAGGTTTCTAGTGGCCTATGCCGTAGTGCATATGGAGAAGTCTCTGCTTAGACACTTTGAATTTGGAGTTCTGTTGTAATAAGTTGTGGCACACTGATGATTTTTTCTAGAATTTCCTGGGCAATTTTATTTGTCAAGTTTTGCCTTTCTCAGCAGTTATGCTAAACAGAGAGTTTATAGTTTTTGATTATAGCATTGAGTTATTTTCATAGATAATTGGAGATATAATTGGAGATATAATATTTTGGCCATGTGATATTTTTTATTTTTTTGGAGATATTCCACAGTTTAGGCCTATGTTGGTGAGAGCTATGTTTAGTTCAATTATTTTGCAGCCATTTTTGCTGCAAATAGAAACCTTTATGAGGAGATATTGGGCAATATTTTTTAGCGTATCAGCTAGATGCTTTGAGTGCATTTTTTGGGGGGATTTTTATTTTTGATTATCCTGCTTGGAGTGTAATAATTTTTTATGGAGACTTGTTTTATTCCACATGCGATTATTGGTGAGATAGAGGGAATATCGTGATGTGGGGTTATTAATTATAAAGAGGGAAAAATTTTTATCACTAGAGTGGTGTTATTATTAATATGGTGATATATATATATATATATATATATATATATATATATATATATATATATTATATATATATACGTATACGTTTATATATGGGGATGGCGTTAATCTTTGTGGGTGACTTTTTTTTGTGATTATGATTTTTGGGGTTGATTTTCTGGGGTTTTACGAGCCAAGAGAGGGGTTCTGTGGTTCTTTTTGGTTTCGTAACTAATTGGAGGTGAGTGGGATTACTGCATTGTGGTTCTATGGAGATGTATTTTTTTGGCGGCATATAATTGCTGAATTGTGAGTTTACCATAGTTTATATCCCAGATAGGTGATAATTATTTATATGATTTTGGGGCAGTATCATTTGGGAGAGTTATGTCTTTGAGACAATTTTTGAGCACCTTAGTCATATCCTGGAGATAATTTTGTGAAATGTGCTTATGTGGTTTCAGTATAGAACTTTTTTTTGAGAATCATGGGTTTCTGAAGTTGCAAGTCTGACTAGACATTTCTATATAGTGTTCCCCCCGCATTCACGTTCTCCGGATTCGCGGATTTCTCTCAGGACCATATCTAGCCATTATTTGCGGGGGATTCATCTATTCGCTGGATTTTCCTGTGAAAATGATCACTAATTAGTGTATTTTGATGTTATTTTCATGACTAAATGCATTTTTATGGTACAAAAATGATTTACTAATTTTCAAATATTAATACTGATTAATACTGTATTAGTAAGTTTAATAAGATTAAATGATATCACATAGTAAAAATAATAATTTCTCTCTCTCTCTCTCTCTCTCTCTCTCTCTCTCTCTCTCTCCTACAGAGATGTAAGGTTTTTTGTATGATAAATAACTGATTTACTACTTTCAAATATTAATATCAATGTATACAGCAATAACATCAATTCATTAAAGAAAATACTAAAGTGAATTAGTAAGATTTTAGTTTATGAATTTGAAAAATTATGTAAGAATGAAGGAAATCCCAGTCTTCTCTTTCAAACTCCAGGTACTAAAACTGTCAAACATATCAAGTAATGGGACAGAGGGGGAGGAGCTGTTTGTTGTTGCCACCAAGTGTTCATGCAATTTCTCTCTGAGACTCGAGAATTTTTTATAGTACATGTACTATTTGTTTTTAATACTTAAAATAATAATAATAATAATAAAAACAATAATAATAACAATAATAATAATAATAATAATAATAACAATAATATTATTATTATTATTATTATTATTAATATAACTGTAATTACAAAATTCATATTTATGTGATAGATATTTTAAAGAAATACAATAATCTATCCATTTCACTCTTTTAATTAAGGATAATCCCTCTCTCTCTCTCTCTCTCTCTCTCTCTCTCTCTCTCTCTCTCTCTCTCTGCATCCACAGGATATGTATGTCATAGTGTAAACTCCCTCCCTCTGTTTCGCTGGAAGCGATATAATAATTTCTGAGAGAACAGAGAGATAAACACACACACACTCTCTTTCTCTTTATTTAGATTAAAGAATTTTTATGGTACTAGTATGTAAAATGTTTATTGATATTTCTGTTGTTAATAATAATAATAATAATAATAATAATAATAATAATAATAATAATAATATCTCTCTCTCTCTCTCTCTCTCTCTCTCTCTCTCTCTCTCTCTCTCCTTTTGCCAACACAGGATATGTATGTCATAGTGGTAACTTTCTCTTCTGAGAGAACAGAGAGATAAACACACACACACTCTCTCTCTCTCTTTACTTAGATTAAAGAATTTTTATGGTACTAGTATGTAAAATGTTTATTGATATTTTCTGTTGTTAATAATAATAATAATAAAACTGTAATTACAAAATTCGTATGTGTTAGTATTTTAAAGAGATAAAAATGACCTTTCCATTTCACTTGCGTAAGGATAACTCCTCTCTCTCTTACTGTGATGAGAGAATTTTTATGTTAGATGCATGTGTTTATTAATATTTCAAATTAATAATATAACTAATTTCAAATGAAAATTCTTCCCTTCGTCTTTTTCTGTATCAATTTCCTTACCTTCTCATAACTCCAGTGACGCTCGGAGCTGGGAAACTGTCAAATTTGTCAAGTAACAGTGCCATACAATGGTCAACGAATTTCAATGGTTTTTATGCAATCTCTCTCTCTCTCTCTCTCTCTCTCTCTCTCTTCTCTCTCTCTCTCTCTCTCTCTCTCTCTCTCTCCCCTCCCTCATGAGGGAGATCCTTTTTTATTGGTACATGCAATGTAATAAGTTTTTATTATTAATATTTCCAATAATAATAATATAATGATAATACTAAAATATAAATGTAATTACAAATTTATATGCTAGTATTTTAAATACAATAATCTTTCCATTTCACTCTTTTAAATACTGTAAGGACAACTCTCTCTCTCTCTCTCTCTCTCTCTCTCTCTCTCTCTCTCTCTCTCTCTCTCTCTCTCTCTCTCTCTCTCTCTTGGCTGCAAGTGTTAGAAGTACGTATGTATGTACGTATATACCTTTAAGGGTACTAATGTTTAGGATTACTTTGAAATTATATTGATACAGTCTCTAAGATTAATACATTATTATGACAATAATTTAAGGTGAATTTGATGTAGGATGTTACATAAGGTTTACATTGGGTCTCTCTCTCTCTCTCCTCTTGCAAAAGAAATTGATTATACAGACAAACATAATTGTTCAGTCCTCTCTCTCTTCTCTGGGAATAGATATATGTATTTATGGGAGGGGAAATAAGTGTTGCCTATAGAAGTTCCTTTCAATCTATTGATATCATAAGGAGTTACCTTCTCTCTCTCTCTCTCTCTCTCTCTCTCATTGGCTGTTTATATATTTCTAATGGTAAAATGTTTAAGATGACTTTGAAATCATATTAATAATACCAATTCAATGGTATATTTGATGTACGATGATACTTTAAGTATACATTTGGTATTTGAACTTTTAAGACAGGCAGATATGGGCATTTTTAGAGGGGAGTTCTAACTATTCACGGTTTGCGCTATTTGCGGGGGTCCCTGGTACACATCTCCTGCGAATACGGGGGGAACACTGTACTGCAGTTCGAGCACCTGACGTGTCCGCAGGTGGATTTTTTGCTGACAATACTGTGGTGAGTCCGGCTGCTGACTCTTCTCCTCTAGTGTCGATTTCTCAAGAGTTTTGCACTATTCTGAGAGATGCTGATTTTTGGCATTTCACGGAGATGTATCTATGTAAGGGGATTGTTTCCAGCCGTTTCCGATCGAAGAAAAAGCTGTGATGGCAAAATTCCGTGACGATACATATTGCATTTATGGGGAAAAGTTGGGTTATGTATATTATGTATATATTATGTGCTTTGTAATGGGGAAAGTTTGCTTATTGTTGTTATCTTTATTTTTCTTTTCTTTTTTTTCCTACGAGAGATGTATTGGGGTTGAGTTTTAAATAGCATTTCCATTTTAGACAGGAGATATGATTGTCGGGGTGTGCGAAATGCATAAGTGGGCATTTGACATTACATCTCATTGAGATTAATTATATAAGCAGTAAAAGGGTTTTTGCTGTTAGACATTGGAGAGTTTTTACTGGTTTTGTGGGTTGTTGAAATATCAGACTTGAGAGAACAGTTTTCAGTGATAATTTCGGGTCTGGGCTTGTTTCGTGTTTTTTTTTCGGGACTGTTTTTTCTTTCGTTTTTTTTGTGTGAGAATTTGTGAGTTTGAAATATGATGACAGAAGTCCGTAGAGTTTCTGTGAGTTTTGGAGTGTGTGTGTTGGTGTGTGAATTTGGTGAAGTTTTTTTTTCATATTGTTGGAGAATTGACTTAGAAAACTTAATATTTATTTTTGTGGGGTTAGATAATGACTTATGATTTGGCAATCTTTTGGAGTTTCTTCACGAGTTGTAGTTCAGTGGTCATATTAAATGGGGTTAATTGGGAGATGTTCAGTTAAGAAATTGGGAATCATCATTTTTAGCTTCCCATGGAGACAGAAAACATCTCAGCTTAGAAATGCTGATAGGTCTTGAGGTGGTGTGATCCTTACCTAAGCAGGTCAACGCTCATCTGTCGTTATGGGTGTTCATCAGAGGTGACTTTGAAACTGGTTTCGAGTGGTTTCAGGGCGTGAACGATGGGTGTGAGTTTGTGTGTACGTGTGAGCCTCTTTCCTACATATTAAGGAAATGTAGACTTATCGTGGTGAGACTATTACAGGGAGAGAAAGAGCCGGGATGGCTCTGCCAATGTTTTTTATGTCTTGTGAAAGTGCTTGGAGATTCTAGGTTGATATGGGTGATTCTAGTGGAAGGAAATATTCTGGAGAAGAGTGAGATTGTTCTAGAGTGAAATGGTGTTGACTAATTACTGTATACTGTTAATTACTGAGGGATGTCTGAGTTATTTGAACTTTGAGTTATCATTCCATTTAATCATGCTGCTAAGATTCTGAGTTATTCAGTTAATACTTTGCTTTTAAATAAATGCATATTTTTGTAAGTTCCGACTCTGATTTGATGACCTATTGAAATGGAGGGGAGGTATGACGAGAGAGAGAGAGAGAGAGAGAGAGAGAGAGAGAGAGAGAGAGAGAGAGAGAGAGAGAGAAGAGCTGTTGGCTGTCAAGAGAGAGAGGGAAAATGTGTTACCAAAACCCAGTGTCTGCCACTCTTGGCCTTTCGCTACCAAAATGAATAATGTATACTTGTGTCGTCCGTTATTAGTGGTGGCAGTGGTGTTAGTAGCAGCTATAAGATGCTGTTTTCAGAGTGTCTGGTTGTGGAAAAGTGTTAGATTTCAGTTAGTAGGTGATAAGGGATGAGAAATATCCATCCGTTGGTTGTGGTAAATGGAGGGGAAAGTTGGGCAGGCATTCAGTTGGACTTTGTGAGTACGCGCTGCCAAGTATTTTTTCGCTCGTAATACAGTCAAATATGTGTGTATTAGCGTGTTTTTTTTTTCTCTCACGCTCGGTTTAGCGGTTGGGTTTACTCTCATTTGAAGGCGTAAATGTTACAGTGTTTTTTTTTTGAGGTCCTGGTGTTTTTTTTTTTTTTTTTTTTTTTTTTTTTTTTTTTTTTTTTTTACTTTGTGTGTGAACCATTTTAAAGAGGCAGTTCAGATTACTATATATTTCCCTCAAAGTAGCTAAGTTTTATCTTAGCAAATGTTTAGAAGAGACGCATTCATCTTTGTTTTAATACATACGTGTGTATATGAATAGTTTTCATACATGCGACACTGTGTTTTTGCCTCTGGGAGAGTTCTCTTGATCATTCAGCGTAGTTTCTGCTGAGCGACCAAGGGGCTATTGTTTTTCATGGGGGAATGCTTGACAGGGAGGGTGAAGCTCTTTTTTTAGTGGGGGTGAACTTTTTTTTTTTTTTTTTTTTTTTGTGTCGGGGTAATGGGGGCAAATTTGACCTTGGATAGGAAAGTTCAATGCCATGGAATTTGTGTACGTGTGAGCCTCTTTCCTACATATTAAGGAAATGTAGACTCATCGTGGCAAGACTCTTGCGGGAAGAGAAAGAGCCAGGATGGCTCTGCCAACGTTTTTTCTGTCTTGTGAAAGTGCTTGGAGATTCTAGGTTGAGATGGTCGATTCTAGTGGAGGGAACTATTCTAGTAGAGGGAACTATATTCTGGAGAAGAGTGAGATTGTTCTAGAGTGAAATGGTGTTGACTAATTACTGTATTGTATAGACTGTTAATTACCGTGGGTTGTCCGAGTTATTTGAAATTTGAGTTATCATTCCATTTAATCATGCTGTTAAGATTCTGAGTTATTCAGTTAATACTTTGCTTTTAAATAAATGCATATTTTTGTAAGTTCCGACTCTGATTTGATAACCTAATGAAATGGAGGGGAGGTATGACGAGAGAGAGAGAGAGAAAAAAGAGCTGTTGGCTGTCAAGAGAGAGAGAGAGGGAAAAAAGTGTTACCAAAACCCAGTGTCTGCCGCTCTTGGCCTTTCGCTACCAAAATGAATAACGGAGATGGAGTCTCCGTTATTATATACACACATGCATATACACACACAAATACAATCGACAATGATATAGTATACCAATACATACAACAAGCAAATGTACACAAACTCAAACATCATGACCAAATTAACCTAAATTTTTTCAAGACCTGCTTCTTGAAGGAAATTAAAAAGCCTATCCTCACTAATCCTGTTGAAAACCCCTTCTTCCAACAGCATTAAAATGACGGTTCCTTACTGACATCAAGCTGGGACATTCTACTATCAAATGTTTTACTGTAAGGGGAACAAGCCAATCCTTACAAAATGGTTGAAAGTCATTGTTCATTAAAAAAAAAATCATGGTTAATCCATGTGTGGCCGATCCATAACCTACATAGGGCAGTCTCTTTCCGACGGTATTCAAACATATAAAGCCAGGGGTTGATTACATCAGTAAGTTCTCTCATTTTATTATTACTCTCTATTGTCCAATAAAATTGCCAAACTGACTCTACTGGCTTTTTAATTTAAGGAATGTAGTCTGAGCAAGGAATTGCTATACTTCTTGGATTTTTTTATGTACCACTCTTAGCCAGTTTTTCAGCTCCTTCATTTCCAACAATGCCAACGTGTGAAGGAACCCAGCCGAAGTTGACTACCTTCTGTTATTTTTTTTAATAAAAACAACCACTCTGTTATTTCCAGTACTACAGGGTGTACTGGATTAAGGGGGCCGGCCGGAACCCCTATATATGGAGGTATAGGGCGAAAAATGTAAAGTCATGAAAAAATTCATGGAGCTTCATATGGCAATTGAGAATACGTATACGAAATATTTCGTCAAAATTCCTCTTACTTTCGTAGTTTTACAGGGTAAAAAAATAATTTTAAAAGTAACGTAACTCAATAAGCCTAAAACATTGATCCGTACAAGAAAATGCAATATTTCCTCTATTATCGTAAATTTTGATAATTATTGTCAAAGAAATTGGGAGAAATGGCATCTGTAGACATTCCCCGAGTCGAGAAGGAGACCAGGCTCAGCTACCAAGTCCAGTCCTGATTTAGTGCGATCACAGACTTCGAGTAGTCTACACGTTCCATTTCACCTCTGACATACGCCTGCTTTTACGTATGTTTATGAATGTTTCGGGAAGAATTTCATCATGCCAATGAGGAAAAGACAAGGAAAACATCTCGCTAACATACAGACGAAGAAAAATTGCTCAAGTATTATTACAGAATATCATAATATATGCGTAGTTAGTGAAAAGAGAGGGGAGGGTTGCTTAGTAACGCCCCCGTCTTGCTTGACAGCACACGTCACACTGTGCCCAAGGCTACGACGATCTTTGAGCAAAGAGATCTTCATTTATGATAAATAACAAAGTTTTGGTTTTTTTAAAACCCTAAAAAATGGAATATGAAAATTCATAAATAATCATGATTTATTAAATTGTCCTTTGTAAAAAAAGAGTACGCCTTCGAGTTCACCTCTTGACATTCTCTTGCATTTACGTTTGTTTTTTTTTATATTGTTTTTTTTTTTTCGGGGCAAGAATTTCATCATGCCAAAGAGGAAAATACAAGGAAAACATCTCGCTAACGTACAGAAGAAGAAAAATTCGCTGTAATAAGCCGAGTTAGTGAAGGGGAGGAGAGAGATTGCGTAGGAAGGAGTGCCCCATCTTGCCTCAAGCAGTGCCCCAGGCTGCGATATATGAGCAAAGGGATCATCCTTTATGATTAAATTATGATAAATAAAATAGTTTTGGTTTATTAATACACAAAAAAGAAATATACATTCATAATAATCATTATTTATTAACATTGTCTTTACAGAAATACGAAGGAAAACTTTGAACGCCTGTATCTCAAAACTATACTTATTGACCTTCAAAATCTATCTTCTCACTTAGTTTTAAAGCTATAACATGGAATTTGTATATAACTCAGAAAGACATTATAGAACAATCAAATAGAGCCCTTTTTTCCAATTTTGTTTCGTATTTTTTTATAAATCTCTTGATTTATAGGGTATATTTTTTACCATATTGCAAAATTCATATCTTGCAAAAAAATTACTTTTAGAAAAAAAACTCTCCATTCGATTGGAGGTCTACATCAGGTCTATATATGGTAGTAATCCCAGGTCTTAATATTAAATATCAAGGAGGAGATAGAATTTGAAAAATGGTTATTTTTGGGATAAATCGCCCTGGCGTCACAAAACCGAAGGTCAGAGGCGAAAATCATATGCGGTTTGGAGATGACCCAAGTCACCTTATTAAGTGGTATGAATATCAAAGTCCTGTCCTTAAAAAAGGGCATTAGCCGGCCGGCCCCCTTAAAAGATGTCAAAGCTTCCAAGGCACTCTTGGAATCACTAAAAAAGGGATTTTGACGAAGGAATTGAATATGATCCGGATCCCTGGATAAAGCCGACAGTTCTGAAATTCTTGCTCCTGAAGCTAAGCTTAATAAAAATATGGGTTTTTCTTAAGAGCATTATAAACGAGCATGTGTCATTATCGGTTTTCTGAAGCCAGTTTAGAACATCGTTTAAGAACCATGAAAAACTGACGAAGGCCTTACAGAAGGCCTAAGTCTAGCACATGCCTTAGGAATAGACGAGAAGTAGGAATTCCGTCAAGTCTATGTTGAATCCAAATTGAAAATATCTTTTTTCAATGCTGACTTGTTTGTCGTAATCGTGCTAGCTGCTTAAACCTTTTTCAAATAATAAGGATCTGAAAAAGGATATAGCTGAATTAACTGTCATGATTCTAATATCTGATTCTCTCAGGAAGATTGCTAACTTTGACGGGGGGGGGAGCAGCATCATACTGTCTCAAAGTGAATCCCTTTTATCGGATTCCAAAGAAGAGAATATTCTGAGGGTCAATATTCGCATCTCTTTTTTGCGCAAAACTTCATGAAATCCATAAAGTAGGGTTTTGAGAATCCCTGAGGAAGCGAACACAGTCTTCGTTTGTACTGACTGGGAGAGCCTGGGATTGGGGATCCGAAGAGGACGAAGCCCAGCTCCAGAATTAGAGGATACCAGTTGCTCTTCGGCCAGTCTGGGGCTACTAGAGCCACTTGACCCTTGAATGTCCTGAGTTTGTTTAATACTTTCATGAGAAGATTCACTGGAGGGAAGACATAAATCTTCTTCCAGTTGTTCCAGTCTAGAGCCAGGGCGTCCGTGGCATAGGCCAGAGGGTCCAGGTTGGGGCTACATAACACGGTAGTTTGGTTAGGTTCGCTTGAGATGCGAAGAGATCCACCTGTAGCCCTGGAAATCTTGAAGGATCCATTGGAACGAACTGGTTGTCAGTGACCATTCCGACTCTAGGGGCAACTGATCGGGATTAGGGCGTCTGCTATGACGTTTCTCACTCCAGCTATGTGAGTGGAGGAAAGATGCCAACTGAAACTTGTCTGCCAGGGGAGAAAGATGGCTACCATGACATGATTTAGATGACGTGACTTGGAGCCTCCTCTGTTTATACAATGTACTACCACTGCGCTGTCCAGGACTAGCTTTTATGTGGGAGGTACTTTGGTGGGCGCAACCTTTTAGAGTCAAGAACACTGCCATTGCCTCCAGTAACGTTTATATGGAAAACTGACGGAACATGAGGTGACCAAGTCCCTTGGACCTGTTTGACCTTGGGAATACCTCCCCAACAAGCTTAAAGGACGCGTCTGTGTGGATGGTGATCCCTGGTGGAGGAACTGAAGGGGTACTGACACTGACAAATTCTTGACTTTCGCCCACGGCCGAAGTCGATTCTTTAGTAATCAGAGGGACTGAGGATAGTCTGTCCCTGGACCTGACATTAGCGCGAGCGCCAGATTCTGGTAAGGTCTTCAGTTGGCTTTCATTAAGACGTTCGTCACTGATGCAAAACTGGAGAGAACCCAGGATCCTTTCCTGAGCTCTCCTTGACGCCTAGTTTGTGACTTAGAAATTGCTTGACTGACTTTCGCTATTTCTTTCCTTTTGGCTGATGGGATCGACAGAGTGTGGAGGAAAGATTCCATTGAATGCCCAGCCACTGAAAGTTTGACTCTGGAGTGAGTCTTGAAATGTTTGGTCCCCTGTTTTTAATTTTTTGAAGCCCCTAGATATTTTTTTTTTTCCAGGAACTTGAATCACTTTCAGTGTAGCTTTTCCTGTTGCATTCCTCGACTGTTGGAAGCCCAGATCAAACCAATCGTCGAGAATAACGCTACTTTACCATAATCCCTTGTGTCCCCCTGAGTTGTTGCACTACACTTCCGCTAGCTTCGTGAAAACCTCTGGGGTGCCAAAAACGTTTGAGTCCGAAGGGAACTAACCTTGAAGGAGAATGTCCCCCTGGGTCTCCTATCTTGAAAACCCAGATACGGACGGAAGTGTCTGCAAATAGGGGGGATATGATAGTAAGCGTCTGTAAGATCGATAGAGGTGGTGACGGCCCCACGGGGAAGTAAGGTCCGCACCTGTGAGATCGTGAGCATCTTGAACTTGTCGCAGCGGATGGCTAAGTTTAAGCGGGACAAGTCTAAGATTACCCTTCTTTTTTGTGAGCCTTTCTTTGGCACGCTGAACAAGCGACCTTGAAATTTTGCGCAGCGACACGAGCTGAGCCCAGAAAAGGGATTTTGACGAAGGAAAAATCTATTTCTGGGCAAGGGTTCGTGTCGCCCAGTGAAATAATCCTTAAGTTCATTATTTCTAGGTAAATGATACTAACATTGTATCAGAGAAAAAATAAATTCAGGAGGATGTCAGAATAACTGACTCAATCACCCTAAATAAAAAGAGGTTTGTCGGTATGGTTTCTGGTGGCGAGTGAGACCACTACCACGAACCTCTTGTCATTTAGAATTCTCCTTCATCAGAATCCCCCTCCTGAAAGAGCTGATACACAGTCGGAGTCAGCAACTACTACTACTACACTACACAGCATGCCGACTGCAGCGCCTCTGGTGGCCATCCTTGTCATTAGATGCCAATCTTGGGCTGCAGGGTGGGGAACATGGGGGGATTTCACTGGGCGACACGAACCCTTGCCCAGAAATAGATTTTTCCTTCATCAAAATCCCTTTTCTGGGCTCAGTTCGTGTCGCTTCGTGAAATAGTACCAGAGAATTAGCACAAGATTGGAAAATTAAGAAAGAGGAAGGTCTCAATAAAAAGAAAGAAATAAAAAGGAAAAATTATAATTTGATTGAGAGCTTACAAGTTATCATCACATAAAGTTAACTTAAACTAATGAATTAAATACAGTTAACCTTAAAACTACACTTAAAACTAACTTATGATAACTTAACTAATAGAGGTGAGGTTTGAAAAGTAACACATCAAGGAAGAACACTCACTTAAACTTCTATAAATATTACAAAGCATCTCAATATATTGGTGTGCTTCTCTAGCATAAAAATAAGAGTAGCAACACCTAACCATTACATATAACATATATACAATATAGTTGTGGGTGCCCCTAGCAAAAAAATAAGGGACACTCCACCAAAGGTATCCTCCTAAGAGCTAAGGCTGAAGGACCAAAAGAGAATAACGGTAGGGTTAGGTGCATTATTAGTTGAGGCAGGTAGAAAGGAGACTGGATCTTGACTATAACTACTGAGCAGTGTCAGGGGAAACTATGTTTCCCTCTGCCACTGCTGGAAATTTTAGAGATTCCAAGGACTTGAGATAATGACGTTTGAAAACTGTCGGCGATTTCCAGCCCGTATACTTTTTTAAATCATCAAAATTCATATGCTGGAAATAATTAATGGAGGTGGCTACTGCCCTGATGTCATGGGCTTTGGGAAATGATTCAGGGTTTTGCTTTGTTTAATAAAGTAAAGTAAAGAAGTTTGTTGCCTAATTCCCTTTAAAGAAATAGTACCACCTTTTTCACTCATGAAGAGGGGGCCTGAAGATCTAGAGGATGTCCTAGACAGAAAGGCTCATAAGATCGTCACCGGACAAAGAGAAGGGTCTTGGGGAAGGGGGATGACCTTCCAAGGGGCCTATCTCATTAAGGGGTCCTCATTCTTTGCCAAAAAACTGCGATCTGGAGATAGTAAGACTTCTCCTGAGGGGAGAAATTCTATATGTCCAGCATCTCTGGAAAGGGCCGACAGTTCTGATATTCTAGCTCCTGAGGCCAAACTTAGCAAAAATAGAGTTTTCCTCAGTAGCATTATATATGTACAAGAAATGTTGTCAGTGTCTGAAGCCAGCTTGAGAACGTCATTCAAGAACCATGAGACTGAACTAGGTCTTTAAGAAGGCCTGAGCCTAGCACAAGCTTTAGGAATAGACGTAAAGTATGAGTCCGTTAAGTCTATTTGAATTAGTGGTAATAGTGCTAGCTGCTAATCCTTTTTCAAATAAGGATCTGAAAAAGGATATAGCCAGGTTGACTGTCATAGTTCTGGTGTTTGTTTCCTTCAGGAAAGTTGCTAACTTCTTACAGCAGCATCATACTGTCTCAAAGTTGATTCCCTCTTATCTGATTCTAGAAAAGAAATATTCTGAGGATCAATATTTGCATCTCTCTTAGCCGCAAACTTCATGAAGTCCACATAAAGTTAGGGTTTTGAGAATTCCTGAGGAAGCGAACACAGTCCTCATTTGTACTGACTGAGATGTTGGGATTTGGGGATCCGTTGAGGTCGGAGACCCAATTCCAGAAGCAGAGGATACCAGTTTCTCTTGGGCCAGTTTGGGGCTACTAGAGCTACTTGTCCCTTGAATGTCCTGAGTTTGTTTAGGACTTTCAATAGAAGATTCACTGGAGGAAAGATGTATATCTTCTCCCATTGATTCCAATCTATGGACATGGCGTCTATGGCATAAGCCAGAGGGTCCAGGTTGGGGGCCACATAGCAAAGGAGCTTGTGGTTCGCTTGAGATGTGAATAGATCTACTTGGAGACTCGGAACACTCCAGCGTATCCACTGGAATGACTTGTTGTCCAGGGACCACTCTGATTCTAGAGGAACTGATCGAGACAGGGCGTCTGCTATCACGTTCCTTACTCCCGCTAAATGGGTGGAGGATAGGTGCCATTTGTGCTTGGTTGCTAGAGAGAAAATGGCTATCATGACATGGTTCACATGTTTTGATTTGGATCCTCCCCTGTTGATGCAGTGCACTACCACTGCACTGTCCAAGACCAGCTTTATATGAGAGTTCTTTGCTGGAAGAAGCCTCTTCAGAGTGAGAAATACTGCCATGGCTTCCAATACGTTTATGTGAAGCTGGCGGAACTGAGGTGACCATGTTCCCTGAACCTTCTTGAACTGGGAATACCCTCCCCATCCGCTTAGCGAGGCGTCTGTGTGGATAACCAACGCCGGAGGGGGATATTGAAGAAGAACTGACTTGGACAGGTTCTTTGTACGGAGACGATTGCGTAGAATCTGCAGGATTACTGACAACTTGTCTCGAGATTTGACATTTGCTCTTGAGCGCCAAACTCGATTTATGTCTTTCAGTTTCACTTTTAACAGAACATCTGTTACTGATGCAAACTGGAGTGAACCTAGGATCCTTTCCTGGTTTCTCCTTGATGCTCGTTTGCACTTGAGGAATTGCCTTACTGACTTGGCTATTTCTTTCCTTTTGACCACAGGAATTGACAGATTGTGGGAGGTCAAGTCCCATTAAATGCAGAGCCATTGAAAACGAAACTCCGGAGTGAGTCTGGACTTTGTCTTGTTTATTTGGAACCCCAGATGTTCCAGAAATTGGATTACTTTGTTTGTGGCTCTGAGGCATTCCTCGACGGTTGGTGCCCAAATCAGCCAATCGTCGAGGTATGCTACTACCATTATCCCTTGTGATCTCAGTTGTTGCACTACTACTTTGAAAGAGAATGCCTGGTCTCCAAACCTGAAGCCTAGGTATGGCCAGAAGTGTCTCGCTACTGGGATATGATAGTATGCGTCTGTAAGATCGATAGAGGTGGTGACGGCCCCACGGGGAAGTAAGGTCCGCACCTGCGAGATGGTCAGCATTTTGAACTTGTCGCAACGAATGAATAAGTTTAGCCGGGACAAGTCTAAGATTATTCTTCTTTTTTATGAGCCTTTCTTTGGCACGCTGAATAAGCGTCCTTGAAACTTTAAATGCTTGACTCTTGACACTACCCCTTTCTGAAGGAGCTCTTTCGCATAATCTGTCAATTCCTCTGTTGGTAGTTGAAGGAATGATTTGGATGGAGGGGGACCTTTGAGCCAACTCCATCCCAGCCCTTTGGACACAATGCTCTGTGCCCAATTGCTGAACCCCCACCTGTGACGTAAGAGGAACAGCCTCCCTCCTACCTGAGGGTTCTCACTGCTGTTGTGCAGGGCGTGCTCCGCTCCCTCCACGGAAGTGCTTCCCCCTGTTGGTTGCCCTTCCGCCACCCCTCTGGCGAAAGGAACCCCTAGCCCTGCTTCCCCTTGTGAACCTGTTGAAGGTTTGGAAGGTTTGGCTTTCAAAAAGAGGGTTGAAAGCCGGGGAAACCGCATAGGAGGTCGAGGGTTGGCTTTGTGGAGCCAACAGGAAGATGGGCTGGTTTTGCCCCTTTGCAGTTGTCGGTTGTGCGGGTTGAGAGACCAGAACTGCTTGTACAAAGTGTTGCTGCTGCTGCTTTTGATAGGGCTGGAACCTCTTGGTCTTTTTTAACTTCTTAGCACTAGCAGGAGGATTCTCCGGTTTCCTCTTGCTGGAAAGACCCCATCGAGCTCTTAGACTTAGGTTAAGTCTAGTTGCTTCGTGCTGTACCTCGTTCACAGCTGATTCTGGGAAGAGGTCAGCCCACCAGATTTTGGAAGAAAGCAGCTTGTTTGGCTTATGCCGAATTGTAGCTTCTTGCAGGACATGCTTCCTACAGTTTCTTCTAGCTACCACAAACGCGTACAGATCCGACTGTACCGTTTGTGTCTGAGACTTAGCTAGGAGCTTAAATAAAGGCTCCGTACCGTAGGTCAATGCAGCAACCTCTGTCATTACCAGCGAATTTAGAGTCCTGCCTAACCTTGTCCTCGCCTCGAATTCGGCTTGGATAAGGTTATCCGGAAGCCTAGGGAGTCTCTCAGCGAACTGATCCATGGCACAGTCCGGTTTGAGTTTTCCTACCGTGAACGTAGCTGGCAGGGCTTCCCAGAGTTCCCCAAAAGCTGGAAAGAGAGGGGACGTCGGGTCTGATTCCTTAAGCTGAGGAAGGGGTTCATCCTTCATGGCAGCTTGCAAGGTGATCTCCGCTATCTTTGTTGTGAAGGGGAGTGGTACCTCCTCCTCCGTAGCAAAGATCGTGAAAGGACTTTTAAATGCCTGGAGTTTGGTGTTAGTACAGTCTCAATCCTCCAGGCAACGTACCCACTCCCTTTGAGCCTGATCCCAACTGTACAAAACAGTCTCCTTAGGGATCTTGTCTTCTCTATTCAAGGCTGCCTCCGTTAGCCTAGCATACCCCATGAAAGGAGGTTGTAGGCCGGTGGGATGGAACTCGAAGTCCTCGATACGACGAGTTCCATAGTCCGGGATGGAGATCATGCCATCCTTGAAGGGAGCAAAGGCTGCTACCCTCCAAGGATTGCTCATAGAGAAGGCAGGAAGGGTGTTGTAGTCAGGCAACGTGGCAACTCCGGCGCCTGCTACAGGGAGAACGGCTTGAGGTGCTTGGCTCAGCCCTGCCAGCCGATTCTCCTGGTCGTCAGACGCTCAGAAATATTCTGAATCAACTGGCCGCACTGAGTCAAAGTGGTAGAGATCTGTGAAAACATTTGGTCGAATCTTGCGTTCATCAAAGATCCGACCATGTCTCCTCCCTGCTGCATGACCCCTGCCGTAAAAGCCACGGGATCAAAGGGACCAGCAGGACTGGCCCCGGCAGGGGTCACCGGAGGAGCTCCGGCAGAGGGAGAAGGTACTGGCTCAGCAGGAGCGCAGGCCTTCTCTTTAGAGGATTTACCTCTCGACCCTTTTGAGTGCGAAGATGAGGCCTTCGCCTTCTCTGCTCAGGGATGGTGAGCCGGAAACTTACGAGAGGATGAAGAAGACGACGCCTTCTTAGACGACGTCTTCTGCAGGGTCTTCTGCTCTCTTTGTCCCTTGACTTTGGGGAATACTGAGGCAGTAGGCGTCCTATCGGGGATCTCTGATCCCGTGAAGCCTTGGAAGGAAGATGATGAAGGGACAGGAGAAGAAGATCCAGAAGCGTCCAAGGGAAGCCCTTGGGCGCCCAGCAAACCTACCTCAACCAATAACTCACCTCCACCTACCGTCATTGGCTCAATGTTCAGGTCCAGAGTCGCGACGTCCGCCGCGATGTCCTGGCCTCCTCCCTCCATCAGGGCCTGCTCCACCTGTTGTTGGATAGTGGCAATCGTCGGAGCTGCTGCGGCTGGGTCCACATACCCAGTCGACTTGCCGCCTGGGAAGATCTGGACAGCCAACTTCTTATCAAGGGTGTAGGGCTGCCCCTTCGGCGCGTTTTTGCCGAAGCCACCTACCCAGGCCCTAAGGGTAGCCGACGCAGCGTCCTTAACAGCGGCAGCCTGAAAGAGAGGGTCATTGTAATCCTTACAACGAGGCCCCAAGGACGAATCATTAACATTTGACACGTATGACCATATAGCATTAAAACGCAAATTCTGTGATAGTATATACCAGGAAAGAGAAAACGCTACTCCGGTATATACTTACTCCGTCTGAAAACTGTTCCACCAGCTCAAAGCAGATGGAGCAGGCTTCGTGGTGCCAGACGATCAGGCCATGATGGCGGACAGCACTGGGAGCATGAGACCTGCAGACTTCATGCCCGCAGGGGTCCTGGAGGACGGCGTTGCACCCGGCCTCCTGACAGTTAGTAGCCTGTAAGTGGATAGATACATAAGTATCAATGTTATACACTAACAGGACCCGTTAGTATGCTCCGTTGCATGCCGGAGTAGTATAACATTTTTGGGCATAACCCCCCCCCCTGTAATCCATGTGGGAGAAGGTCCACGGGACCTGGTAACTGGTTAAAAAGCCCCCGGTGTACACCGGAGAGGATTAATTAGACCAGATACGTTTCATACACCCATAATTGAGTTTCAAGGAGGAGTACACCACGCCGGAGAACGAGAGAGGATTACCCATAATTTAAAACTAAATAAATTAAATTAAATAGTTTGGAGCGTGTAGCTCCCCGTCATGAAAGCCCCTCCGGCAACCGCCGGGGCGCTCGGATAGCAAGTGGGCGCTCCATCAGCAGACAAAGGGACTAGATACATAACGGGGAAAGCATGTAAAACCAACCGATACCTCTTCCCCTATGATAGCTGGCAGAGCCAGCTACCCCTCTGCCAACCGTTGGGGTGCCCGGATAGCAAGCGGGCGCTCCGTCAGCAAACGAAGGGATATGATACATGAAAGAAGAAAGGAGGGGGGAAGAAGAATCAGAGCACAAATAACTCCGGAGAAGAACCAATGCAAACAGAGGGGAGGTGGCCAACCCCCCCCGACCACACCGGAGCACCCCCGGAGCTCAAAGAGAACATGTGCAAGGCCACAGTACTCCCTGCTGTCCAAAACTCCCGTGACCCCCCTAACAGGGGGGAGGGGGGAGAAGAGCTCGGATGGTTGCTATAGCGACCGTAAGCAAGCCAGGACAGAACCCCCCCTCCACAAGGGAGGGGAGGAAGGGGACTGGGACTAGGGCGATCAGTGGCTCGACGTGAACGCAAGTGGACCAAGAGGTGAATGCAACAAAACAGCCTAGGTCGAGCGACCACGTGAGCTTGAGAGGACCAAAAGGCGATAATGCAACAAAACTGATCGCAAATGGACCAAGAGGTGAAAATGCAACAAAACCGCCTAGGCTAAACTGATCGCCCTAACATGCAAACCTCTAAAATTAAAATACAAATACATCGTAAACAAAGAGAGAAGGAAATCATGAGTGAGAGAGAAAGGGAACGTCCAGGAGAAGTAGGCTAGTTCCCCTAAGGAAAACAAGCCGACTGCTCAAAAGCTAGCCTGGCAACAGCCAAGATGCTGGACTGGAAGACGTAAAAAGTAATCACTCAGAAGCCTAAACACCTAGACAAGGAGACATGCATGCATGAACACTAATCTAAGTTATAGGCAATGGATTTCCGAATAATACGATGTAAAATAATAATAAAAAAAAAAAGTAATAAAAGTCGGGAACTTGTATATCACGTGAAAGGACCCATAATTAAAGGTAAAATACACTGGATAGATACCACGGTATGGGGGACCGAGGAATCTAACCGAACATGAGGCGAGCCGGCTCGGCCGCCATGCGCCAGGCCAGGTGACTATTATTGAACCTAAAAAACGGTAAAAATAGTTCCTGGCAGACAAAAAACTAGTGTAAAACCTTTCGGGGTACTTAACTTAGCTGCGGCGATAGCTGCAAGTTCCATGGTGAAAATAATCCAGGGGAAAAGTGCACAAAAACACAGAGGAAAAATGGCACGTGCTACCAAGTTCGCTAACGAAAAAGGATGGCCACCAGAGGCGCTGCAGTCGGCGTGCTGAGTAGCGTAGTAGTAGTAGTTGCTGACTCCGACTGTGTATCAGCTCTTTCAGGAGGGGGATTCTGATGAAGGAGAATTCTAAATGACAAGAGGTTCGTGGTAGTGGTCTCACTCGCCCCAGAAACCATACCGACACCCTCTTTTTATTTAGGGTGAGCGAGTCAGTTATTCTGACATCCTCCTGAATTTATTTTTTCTCTGGTACAATGTTAGTATTATTTACCTAGAAATAATGAACTTAAGGATTATTTCACGAAGCGACACGAACTGAGCCCAGAAATAGTAAAATTATCTCCTAAAGTAACAATTTTCTTTAGTGCTGTTAAAATGCTAAAGAGTTCAGCAGTAAAGATAGAAGCAGAACTTGGTAGTGCACCACAAATACTACTGTCAGGGTATACCACTCCAAACCCAATGTCTACACTGGATATGGAGCCATTGGTAAAGATTTGTCTCGAGTTATCATACTTTTCAGCATGGCAAAGGAATTTCTGTTTAAGAATTATCATCTGAACAATCTGCCTTGCAACCAGAAAAACCATTTACAATATTTCACTGAGGGCAACTTTCATGGAGGGAATCTTGAAAATTTTACAAGAATTACTTTTCTTTTTATTACATTTAGCTCCTCTGCAGGGTAAATTTCCTTATCAAATCTAGGGACAGTTCATCCACATCCACTAATAAACTAGATATTGGAGAGGATCCGAAGGCTCCTGTCGCAATCCTAAATCCCCCATGGTGAACTGCATTCAAAGTATCTAATCTTCTTGTAGTTGCTGGTGAATAGATTTCTGACTCATATGCCAATTTTGAAACAACCATTGCTTTACAAACAAGTAACAGGTGCACCCCAATTTGTATGAAACAAGTAACAGGCACTTTCTTTCAGCACCCCAACTTGTATGACATAAGACTTTCAAAACATCTAATGCCTTCATGCATTTGACTTTATGGCTCTTGAGATGAGATTCCCATGTTAACTTGCTATCAAAGATGAGGCCTAAAAACTTTGTTTCCTGTACACATTTGTACAGATCTGGGTCTGGAAGAACCCCTCTGATGCGGCAGAAATGCATAATGACAGCTTTGGCTGAGGAAAATTTAAAACCATGGTCAGCTGCCCAACTGTTAACTTTATTTACTACCAACTGCAGTTTTCATTCTGCAACAGACATTTTAGATGCAGCACATGAAATCATCAACGAACATCTTTTGGAATTTTCGAGGCTATCCCATTTATGGCTAGGGCAAAGAGAGTGACACTCAACACATTTCCCCATGGTACTCCTTCATCTTGTTCTTTCAAATTAGACAAAGTACTGCCAACTCTAACTTTAAAATAACATTTTTTTTAAACTTTAATAAAAAGTGGCAGTTCATCATGCAGACCAATTTCATGCAAGACTTTCATAATTGCAAGCCTCCAGGTAGTATCATGAGCCTTTTCTAGGTCAAAGAAAACCACTACATAATGCTGCTTGGAAGCAAATGCTTGACAAAGTGCATTCTCCAAACGTATCAATACATCTATGCAAAAGTGCATATGGCGAAAGCGACACTGGGATGATGATATAATTTTCTTTGGTTCTAAAAACCATATCAACCTAAAATTCACAATTTTTTCATAAGATTACATAAACAGGATGTTAAAGCTATTGGTCTTTAGCTTGTAAGGACATGAATTTTTCCCAGGTTTGACAAAGGGTAAAACTGTCGCTATTTCCCAAACACTAGGGTAATCACTCTCCTTTAAAATTCTATTAATAATACTTAAAATGGAAAATTTAGTTTTCTTTAAGGTAATCTTGATCATTTCATATAAAATTTCATACGTTCAGGTGCAGTATTTTTATTGTTACAAAGACCAAATAAAAATTCCTACATGGTAACAGACATGTTATATGATTCAGATTTAAAAGAAGTAAAATCAAGTGATTCTGGCTCTGCTAACACTCTCCCTGTAGAATGGAGAATTTTCATCCCTCTAGATATCTGCAAAATGTCCAGAAAAAACATTGCCTACAGCTTTTGAGTCAGTTATAAAGTCACCATTGGTGACTTTTAAAACAGGGAGGGGATTAGGATTACACTTTCCTGCTATTTTCTTGATAACTATCCATGTCTTGATTATAGGTAATTGTTGACAAAAAGAACTCAGGATTCTTATCTAGCATGTTTTATTTGCCATCTGAACTTGGCTCGAGCCTTTTTAAAGGAGATCAAGTAGCATTCACATCGATGTCTTCTGTACCTAGTAAAAGCTGCTCTCATGGCTTTGTGTCATATTTTGCATTGAACATTTCACCATGGAACAGGTTTCCGATGCAATTTTCCACTGGTTTTTGGGATTGTCTTTTCTGCTGCAAACATAAAAATCATTGTTAAATAGAACACTGCTTCTCCTATTGTTGGCATATCTTTTGCATCTAGTTCAATATAACTAAGTTTATGGAAAAGGGGCCAATTTGCTTTATTGGTACGCCACATGGGCATTCTGTATACTGTCTCATATTTTTCAGTTCTGTCAATTGGGAAATGATCGCTAATGTCTGTATAGATCATCCAACACCTCCCAGCTGAAGTCTATGAATGTATCAGAACTGGTGATGGATAAGTCAATACATGAAAATGTATCAGTCTTAATGTGAAAATGGGTGGTTTTTTCAGTATTCAAAAGAGTCATATCTAAATTTTCTATTGATGATAAGATAAGGTTGCCTCTTTGATTTGTTAAAATGTCACCCCAAAATTCATGTCAACCATTAACGTCTCCCAATACAAGAAATGGTTGAGGTAGCTGTTCATACAATTGTGTTAACTGTCATTCAAGAATTGGGTTATTAGGAAGGAGATAGTACAATTAACAGTCTTTTTGTTGTGTATGTCTTTTTTTAAGTGAATTTTAACAGCTACAGCTTATAATTGAGTTTGCAATGGTATTTTTTAATGTGCAATATCTCGTCTTACAAGAAGAGCACTTCCCCCCCGAATTTCCCTGTAAAGGGAATTGGGAGTGGAATGCAAAAAAACTCTTTAGGAGTAAGCATTTTGTTGTTGTTTAACATAGTCTCTTGTAGAGCTAAACATACTGGGTTATGGGTATTTATCGAACATAATAGCTCTTCATATTTAGTGCAAAGCCCCTGGCAGTTCCATTGTAATATAGCAGAGAAAGTATCTATTTTCTAGAGGATGATTCTCTGTTCAAGCTATGCTTTTTCTTTATAGATGACAATTCAGTTTTGTGACGGACTTTTGGTTCAGTTCCAGACATCAATGGAATACTTGGAGGGTCATTTGAATGTACCAGGTGATCACTTGTGATAGTATTTGAAGCAGCTGTAGTATCTTTAGTAGTATCTTCAGTCCTTGTAGTATCTGGTTTATCATTTTTAACTAGTATAATTTTATTGTCTAAACCAAGCTGATCTGAGTGTGACATTTTGACTACATAGGTTCGACATTTGTTGCTGCTGTGTTGTAAGATGAGATCATGGGATATGACTGATTATTTTCTATTAATTCAGATGTTCTATGAGGGTCAGCTGAACCATAAGATGATGAAGGTTTACATATTTTTTCCCCCTGACATTAACTTTTTCTGCAGATGTATCTCCTTTCTCAAGGAGCTTGACTTTTGATTCAGGCATTGCTACAGACTCTTCACTTAGAAGTCCTCTTGCTGACCATTGTCCCAGCATCCATTTTTTCTTCTTTATCTTCATTAGACTTTTTGAGATTCAATTTCTTTTGTCTTTTCCCATTTACTTTTATTGCATCAGCAAATAAATGCTGGGTGTTGAATTTCTGCCAAGTCTTTTGTCTTGCCTCTTTTGAGTCTTGATTCAGATTGTTCCTTTTTCATTGACATACTTGATAAATGACTTATGTTTAGCATTATGGTCTCCCCCACAATTAGGGCAAGATGGAGTAAGCTCACACATCCCATGCTCTTTTCTTCCACAGTTACAGCATATAGCTAGTTTGTTCCTTTCTCTTTTCCTACATGTTGTAATCAGATGGCCAAACATTTGGCAATGGAAACATCTTCTGGGAGCGGGAATATACTGTCTAACTGGCAGGTGAAGCCATGCAGCTTTCAGAAATTTAAGGAGTCTCAAACAATCAATAAGTAGGTGTTGGATGTAATAATATTCCCAATATTTTTTTCTTGATACGTCTTACATCAACCACTTTCTGATCAGCATATTCTTTTTGGAGTGTGTCCTCAGAATAATATGAGTTCAGTATTATAAACTGCTCCTTTAGACCGATTCATTGTTCGTGAAGAGTGTATTTTGCTGTGCTTCTTTCTACAGCACTAACAGATAGTAATTTTCTACTTTCATCTGATGAAACTTCTATAAGCAAGCTTCCTTCGCCTTGAGAGGCTATCTTTGGTTCTCTGCCAATGCATTTCACAAAATCTCTCTGGACATCAAATATATTCAGCTCTTATATGTTTTTGTCGAGTTCAAGAGAAAGATATTTATTATAAGTGTCAGGTTCTTGAGAACCAAGTAAAATTCCAATACCAGGATTAACATTTCTATTTCTGGGCTCAGCTCGTGTCGCTGCGCGAAATATCCTTTAATCTATTATTTCTAGGGTAAATGTACTAACACATACCAGAGAATAAATAAAATAAAGAAAAAGGTCAGTATAACTGACTCGCTCACCCTCCAGGAGGGTGTCGGTATGAACACTAGGCGAGTGAGACCACTACCACGAGCCAAATGCCAATAGAAATCTCCCACTACAAAACCCTCCAAGAGGGGAGCCGACCCACAGAGTGAGCAGCTCGTACTACTACTACTCCATCCCATGCTGCCGACTGCTGCGCCTCTGGTGGCCATCCTTTTCAGTTAGCGCACACGAGTCACACGTGATATTTTTCTCTCTGTGTTTTTTGTGCCCTTTCGTTGGATTTATCTATAATGGAGCGTGCAGCTATCGCAGCAGCTAAGTTAAGTACTCAGTATTTATGGTTAGTTGGTTTTTTCCGGCCCTGAGACAGTATTTGCCGTTTTTTAGGTATAAATACGATCTCTGGGTCGGAAGCATGGCAGCATGGTTCTGCCTCGTGGTGGGTTCGTTCTTGGTCTCCCATACCTAGAACATCCCCTTTTCTACGTACGCTCTATATTAGTTATCCGCTTTTCTTATGGTTCTGTCTACTCAGGTTTGTCATGCATGCATGTCTTTTACCTTATGTAGGCTTCTTCTATCCAGACCCTAGTCCCGGCTCTTAGTATCGGCCTCCGACTAGCTTTGAGTGGTAGACTTGCTTTCGGGTTAGTCGTACACTCCTGGATTTTTTCTCCTGCTATATTGTTTTCTTTCTTTCATTTTTATTTATTTAATGTATTGTTATAGTTAGGTTAGGCGTCTGGCTTAGCCTAGGCCCTGGCTCATTGAGCCTATTCTACCGCTCATCAGTTCGGTTGCTTCCCTATAGCATCTCTCTGATCAGTTGGTTTCGGCCCAGTGGGCCTATATGCTACCGCTTTTCAGTTCAGTTGCTTCCCGAAGCAATCTCTCTGATCAGTTGGTTTGTCCTAGGCTTAGTTGTCTTATGTTGGTCTTACCGCCTCGTGGTCACTACGTGATCACGAGACAGCCAGACGCCTGCCCAGTCACCCTTCCCCCCCCTCCCGCTCTTCCATAGAGTCGGGCGGGGGTGGGTCGGTCTGCCCATGCTCGCTCATTCTACCCGAGCCTGCCTCCCTCTCTCCCCCCAGGCGGAGGGGCTAGGGAGTCGGGACAGACCCAGACTGGACTCGACCCCTCCGGCTTCTCGGTCCGGCCGGGTGGTACGTAGTGGGGGGTACTGGCCTTTCCCCCCCTCCGTTGCTACCTGGTCGCTCCGTGCTAGTTCGAGCCTGTATGTCTTCTCGCCCTTTCCCACCTTATTAGGGCTCCTTTCCTGACCGGAGTCCTGGTATCCAGTGGAAAGATGTTAGCCCACCCAGTAGAGTGGACCGGAACATACAGGGGGTCACTGCTAACCTTACCGTATTGCTGAGTTACTACACTCCGCTACGCACTGGACTTGGTCCGGTTCGTTTGTGTTTTAGGTTTAAGTGTTTTAGATTAACTATAAGTTTATCTTAAGTACCTTAAAACCATCCCCCCTCCCTTACATGCTACCGGATCTCTCCGGGGATTATAGCCTATTCAGGCGATGCAGGGAGGGGTTATGCCCAAATTTTTTCCGAGCTCCGGCATGCAACGGAGTTCTTCTGTCCTTTAGTCTGTAAGTGTTACTCTTTAAGATACTCATGTGTCTTCCCACTTACAGGCCACCAACTGTGAGCATCCGGGATGCGCCGCCACACTTCAGGACCCATGTGGACACGAAGTTTGCCGGTCCCATGCTCCATGCGCGACTTTGCACGGGGACATCCAGGTCTGGTACCATGAGACGTGTACCATATGTTACGACTTGGTGAGCCAGCTTTTGGACGGGGTAAGTATTCCATCTCCAGTAGCTGCTCCGCTCCTTTTTTAGTGCTTAAGTTTTCATCATTCATTTTAACTTAAGGCATCTAGTTTAAGTTATACTTTAAGTTTTAGTTTTAAGAGATTCTTAAATCTAATCTACGCCCTCTCTTCCAGGCGCCGGCAGTGAGGGATACCGCACTGGCTACCCTGCGGGCCTGGGTCGGCGGTTTTGGGAAGAACGCCGCCAAGGGTATGCCCTACATCCTGAGAAACGGTTGGCGGTATTAATCTTCCCCGGAGGCAAGGCGACAGGATACGTCGACCCAGTAGAGGCGGCCCCGACTATCGCCTTCATCCAACAACAGCTGGCTGCCTCATTAACTGATCAAGACCAGGATATCTCCACAGACGTTCGCGACTCTAGATATTAATGTTGAACCTATGGTAGGTGTAGACGACCTGTTGGTCGAGGTAGGTACGGTGGACACCCAAGGGTCTCCCTTGGGCGTAAACTGTTTCTTCTACTCCTGCAACCTCTCCATCCTTCCAAGGCTTTACGGGTGATGAATTTATTTATTCTCCTCCTGACGCTTCGGTTAGACCTAAGGTCAAGAGTAAAGCAGTGATGACCTTGACTAAGACGTCATCGTCGTCTAAGAAGACGACCTCAGCTTCATCCTCCTCCCGTAAGTCTCCGGCTGGGAATCCCGGAGCAGACAGGGGTCTAAAGCTTCTAGCTCGGCTCTAAGTCTCGAAGAGTAAATCCTCCAGAGAGAGATCTCGCACTCCGCAGAGTCACCAGTTCCGCTACCCTTGGTTCCGATTCAGAGCCACCCTTCCACCTCCGCAGCAGCTCCGGCTTTGGACTCCAATTGCTGGCCTGTTGCAACAGGTGGGCGACCTGGTGGGGTCCCTAAGAGTAGCATGGAACAAATGATCTCTCGTTTGTCGGATAGGATTACTTCCCAAGACTCCATTATAGCCGGGCTAAGAGAAGCTCCTCTAGCCTCTCCTCCACTTTCCAATACAAGTGGAACTCAGCTTCCTCCCTATGACTCGCTACCTCCGTTCTCTATGAACAACCCATGGAGAGTAGCGTCATACGCCCCCTTCAGGACGGTCTCATCTCTATACCGGAATTTGGGACTCGAAGAATAGAGGACTTCGAGTTCTACCCCGGAAGACCTCCAGCCTCCGTTCATAGGCTACGCAAGGCTCACACCTTCAGCCATGGTTCGGGACGATAGGGTACCAAAGGAGACAGTCCTCTATTCACGAGACCAGGCTCAAAGAGAATGGCTCAGGTGTTTAGAGGACATGGATTGTTTCTAATACCAAGATACAACCTTTTAAGAGTCCCTTTACCATTTTCACAATGGATGAAAGTACCCCGCTCCCGTTCCTGACCAGGATCGCGAGGTCGACCATCCCAGCGGCCAGAAGGGAGAACCCATACCTCAGTTGAAGGAAGCAGATCCCACTTCTCCGTTACTCCCCTCAGTTGGAGAATTGTGGGAAGACTTGCCGAACACCTTCTCAGCTGGCCAAAAACTCAAAACCGGACTGTGCTATGGAGCAGTTTGGTGAAAAAGCTACCCAGGCTTTCCAGATAGCCTTATTCAGGCTGAATTTGACGCAAAATCGCGACTAGCCAGATCAATTAACTCTATGGCTATGTCCGAGGTAGCAACCATGGCCTATGGATCAGAACCGATTTTTAAGCTCATGACCAAAGCCCTGACTCAAACGGTACAGTCAGATATGTTTTGAGTTTGCCACTGCTAGAACGAATTGTAGGAAGCATGTCCTACAAGAGGCAACCATTCGGCATGAGCCGAATAGGTTACTCTCGTCTAACATCTGGGGAGCAGATCTCTTCCCAGAAGCTATGGTAAAGGAAGTCCAGTCAGAGGCTACGAGGTTGAACAGAGCCTTAAGGACCGTTGGGGCCTTACGGCTAAGAGGAGCAAGACCTAACACCTAAAGGTAAGGGACAGAGGAAACCCAGGCGTTTCCATCCTTACCAGAAAAAGCAACCACGCTTTCCTCAGCAAGTTCCAGCGGTACCATTAGTGCAGGCAGCCCAACCTTCCACTTCTAAAGGTCAATCACAGCCAATTTATGTGATATCCCCTCAGCCTCAGCCCTCCACCTCTTACGCCATCTCTCCAGCTTACAATCAAGCCTTCGAGAGTCAAGCTTCACAGAAGTATGACCGCTCGGGTAAGGGAGGCAGAGGTAAGCGTTCCTTTCGTGGGAGAGGATCGGGAGGCCCCTTTAATAGGGGAAAGCACTTCAGAGGAGGCCGAGGCGGTTACCAGAACCAATGAAGAACTTCAGGTAGGAGGGAGGCTGTTTCACTTTCGACACCGGTGGAACTTCAGCGAATGGGCTCAGAGCATAGTGTCAAAAGGTCTGGGTTGGAGCTGGTTGACGAAACCCCCACCTCCAGCCAGACCTTTCCGTCAACTTCCTTCCAAAGAATTGACAGAGTACGCAGAGGACCTCCTTCAGAAAGGAGCTATAGCGAGAGTCAAGAGATTAAAATTTCAAGGTCGCTTGTTCAGCGTGCCAAAGAAAGGCTCACAAAAAAGAAGGGTAATCTTAGACTTGTCCCGCTTAAACTTAGCCATCCGCTGCGACAAGTTCAAGATGCTCACGATCTCACAGATGCGGACCTTACTTCCCCGTGGGGCCGTCACCACCTCTATCGATCTTACAGACGCTTACTATCATCCCTATTGCAAGACACTTCCGTCCTATCTGGGTTTCAAGATAGGAGACCAGACATTCTCCTTCAAGGTAGTTCCCTTCGACTCAACGTGGCACCCAGAGTGTTCACAAAGCTAGCGGAAGTGGTAGTGCAACAACTCAGGACACAAGGGATTATGGTAGTAGCGTATCTCGACGATTGGTTGATCTGGGCTCCAACAGTCGAGGAATGCAACAGAGCTACACTGAAAGTGATTCAGTTCCTGGAATATCTAGGCTTCAAAATAAAACAGGACCAAATCAAAGACTCACTCCAGAGTCCAAACTTTCAGTGGCTGGGCATCTCATGGAATCTATCCTCCCACACTCTGTCGATCCCATCAGCCAAAAGGAAAGAAATAGCGAAGTCAGTCCAAGCAATTTCTAAGTCACAAACTAGCGTCAAGGAGAGCTCAGGAAAGGATCCTGGGTTCTCTCCAGTTTGCATCAGTGACGAACGTCTTAATGAAAGCCAAACTGAAAGACCTTACCAGAATCTGGCGCTCGCGGGCAAATGTCAGGTCCAGGGACAGACTATCCTCAGTCCCTCTGATTCTAAAGAATCGACTTCGGCCGTGGGCGAAAGTCAAGAATTTGTCAGTGTCAGTACCCCTTCAGTTCCCTCCACCAGGGATCACCATCCACACAGACGCGTCCTTAAGCGGTTGGGGAGGGTATTCCCAGGTCAAACAGGTCCAAGGGACTTGGTCACCTCAGTTCCGTCAGTTCCATATAAACGTACTGGAGGCAATGGCAGTGTTCTTGACTCTAAAAAGGTTGCGCCCACCAAAGTACTCCCACATAAAGCTAGTCCTGGGACAGCGCAGTGGTAGTACATTGTATAAAACAGAGGAGCTCCAAGTCACGTCATCTAAATCATGTCATGGTAGCCATCTTCTCCCTGGCAGACAAGTTCAGTTGGCATCTTTCCTCCACTCACATAGCTGGAGTGAGAAACGTCATAGCAGACGCCCTATCCCGATCAGTGCCCCTAGAGTCGGAATGGTCACTGGACAACAGTTCGTTCCAATGGATCCTTCAAAGAGTTCCAGGGCTACAGGTGGACCTCTTCGCATCTCAAGCGAACCACAAACTACCGTGTTATGTAGCCCCCAACCTGGACCCTCTGGCCTATGCCACGGACGCCCTGGCTCTAGACTGGAACAACTGGAAGAAGATTTTATGTCTTCCCTCCAGTGAATCTTCTCATGAAAGTATTAAACAAACTCAGGACATTCAAGGGTCAAGTGGCTCTAGTAGCCCCAGACTGGCCGAAGAGCAACTGGTATCCTCTAATTCTGGAGCTGGGCCTTCGTCCTCTTCGGATCCCCAATCCCAGGCTCTCCCAGTCAGTACAAACGAAGACTGTGTCGCTTCCTCAGGGATTCTCAAAACCCTAACTTTATGGATTTCATGAAGTTTGCGGCAAAAAGAGATGCGAATATTGACCCTCAGAATATTCTCTTCTTGGAATCCGATAAAAAGGGATTCAACTTTGAGACAGTATGATGCTGCTGTCAAAAGTTAGCAATCTTCCTGAGAGAATCAGATATTAGAATCATGACAGTTAATTCAGCTATATCCTTTTTCAGATCCTTATTTGAAAAAGGTTTAGCAGCTAGGCACGATTACGACAAACAAGTCAGCATTGAAAAAGATATTTCAATTTGGATTCAACATAGACTTGACGGATTCCTACTTCTTGTCTATTCCTAAGGCATGTGCTAGACTTAGGCCTTCTGTAAGGCCTTCGTCAGTTTCATGGTTCTTAAACGATGTTCTAAAACTGGCTTCAGAAACCGATAATGACACATGCTCGTTTATAATGCTCTTAAGAAAAAACCCTATTTTTATTAAGCTTAGCTTCAGGAGCAAGAATTTCAGAACTGTCGGCTTTATCCAGGGATCCGGATCATATTCAATTCCTTCCCACAGGGGAAGTCCTACTTTCTCCGGAACGTAGCTTCTTAGCAAAGAATGAAGATCCTTTGATGAGGTGGGATCCTTGGAAGGTACTACCCCTTCCACAGGATGTATCCCTTTGCCCAGTTTCAACCTTACGAGCCTTTCTGTCCAGGACCTCTTCATCTTCATCGGGTCCCCTCTTTAAGAGGGAAAAAGGTGGAACTTTATCCATTAAAGGCATCAGGCAACAAATCCTGTACTTTATTAAGCAAGCCAATCCTGACTCTTCCCGAAAGCACATGATGTCAGGGCAGTAGCCACCTCAATTAATTATTTTCAAACATATGAACTTCGATGAGTTGAAAAAAGTATACCGGATGGAAATCGCCGACAGTGTTCAAACGTCACTACCTTAAGTCCTTGGAAGCTCTGAAATTTCCAAGCAGTAGCAGCGGGTAAACATAGTTTCCCCTGACCTCTAGCTAATCTGTAGTAGAAGATTCAGTCCTCCTTTCTACCTGCCTCACCCAACAGTTCGTCTATTCCTACCTTGTTCATTTGCATTCACCTTGTGTCTTAGCTGCTTTTATGATGGTGTAGTGGGTGCCCCTTATTGTTTGGCTAGGGACACTCACAGATGATTATAAACATTGATCTCATGGATGTTACCCCCTTATTTTTATGCTACGGGATACATCGTATTATAATGGTTACGGGTTTTGTATATTAAGTCATATACTTTCCTTTATATATTATCATTGTTGATTAATTGTTATCTGATTATATTAATTGCTATTATATTTTTGATACATGCCTTTACACAGATATCATTTTGATACATGTAAGCCATTTTACCTGTATATATGTAAATTACCTTTTGTTAAGAAACATTATTAGAATTAAGGGTAATTTAAGTATATTCCTAATTTTATATCACTGTGTATATGTATCTTTTTAGCAATTATATTCACTTTATATTTATTTTATCTTTTATTTGAGACCTATTCTGTTTTATTTTATTACTTTTGTTTACAATCTTGTGCTATTTCTCTGGTACGATTTCGCGCAGCGACACTGAGCTGAGCCCAGAAAAGGGATTTTGACGTAAGGAAAATCTATTTCTGGGCGATTGGCTCGTGTCGCCAGCGAAATCCCACCCTACCCATCCCTTCGCCCAAGATTGTCTGCTAACTTCAGGATGGCCACCAGAGGCGCAGCAGTCGGCAGCATGGGATGGAGTAGTAGTAGTACGAGCTGCTCACTCTGTGGGTCGGCTCCCCTCTTGGAGGGTTTTGTAGTGGGAGATTTCTATTGGCATTTGGCTCGTGGTAGTGGTCTCACTCCCTAGTGTTCATACCGACACCCCTCCTGGAGGGTGAGCGAGTCAGTTATACTGACCTTTTTCTTTATTTTATTTATTCTCTGGTATGTGTTAGTATTTCTTTACCCTAGAAATAATAGATTAAAGGATATTTCGCTGGCGACACGAGCCAATCGCCCAGAAATAGATTTTTCCTTACGTCAAAATCCCTTTTCTATTATTAAATCTACTATTCTTTCCTCTGTTCTGAACTACATAAGGCTTGTAGTAACAATCAAAGAATCTTTGTTTTCACTGGAGGAGGTTGGGGATGGCAAAGGGAGGTCCTTATCCAAGCCTAAGGTGTCAACGGTGCCAAAGAGTAGGGGGTCCAGGGGACAGTGTACTAGAGAGACTAGTCATGGGAATTTGAGAGAAAAAAAGGGAGAAAAAAAAAAACACACACACACACACACCTACTGCTTGGGAAGACTAATAAGGTATCGCAGACTAGACAGGGTTTGACATTCTCCATCAATGGCACACATAGAAGTTGCTTCCCCATGGTCTGCCCCATACCCTATTGGGATATATCACCAATATGCTTGCAGTGGACCAGGTATAAGCCATGCCTGCTGGGAGTTCTGCCCCCACTAATGGGGACTGACTCCTCACTCCAAACGCATTGGTGAGCTTCTGGACAAAAGCCAAAAGTCCCATCCCAAAAACCAGCCCCCCCTGGATTCTGATGGGCTGATCCCTGGAGATGGTTCCGCCCTCAAGATAGCAATGGGAAAACCATATTGGGTGGCGACTCACCACCACAACTCCCACAATTAGCTTCAAATTCAAATTCCCTCCAAACCACGGCCCCTCCCAGACTCACCCAAGCACACCAAAGCAGTAAGTTTTTGCAAAGATGGAAATGTCCACACCAGTTAATGACAAAAGTTTTGTAGGTGTTCCATCGGGATCCGGCCTTTGCAAGTATGAAAGCAGAATCCCTTACCTCCTCCCCACGTGAAAGAACCTACTTGAGAGAGAGAGAGAGAGAGAGAGAGAGAGAGAGAGAGAGAGAGAGAGAGAGAGAGAGAGAGAGAATTTCATTCATCACTAATCTGGCAAGACTCTCCCTCCTGTAACATTACTTGACATATTTGACAGCTCTGGACTTCAAGCTTCTGTGGAATTAACAAGAAAGATTAGGGAAAAAATTCCTTACCTGCATCATTTTGTTATTACAGTTTCATTATTATTATTATTATTAAAGGCCATGGGGGATCAGGGACAGGCTGAGGGTTGGCATCAGGTATTCAGGTATGTCTTGTAGGTCAGGAACAGGCCGTAGTCATCAGAAGTCAATCCGGTATTTCTTCCGCTTAAGTTCTCTGACATTTATATGTAGACTTTGTTGCTCTTGGGCCCACATGCCAGATACTTCCTGCTTCCTCAGCCTAAGTCCGATGAGTATGAATAAAGGTCTAGGTTAGGATTCAGAGGTTGAATGGACTTCCCTTCTAACAGTCTTTCTTTGGACAGCCACCATTGCAGGTCCGCTTTGATCTCCAGGGCGATCGTAAACACAAGTGTCTGGATGTGTTTTCCCATTCCAGTTAGCCTTTAGAAAGAATTGGATTACTCTTATATGCAGTCTGCCCAAATTGACAAACACCTCTATGTATTCCAACATCCCAAGCAAGCTCATCTATGGAGAAACATGTCTGGGACTGAGTGCTTGGTGTTCAGAAGTGGGTGTTGGAAACTGAAGAGTTGGTGGCATGACAGATTTAGCATAATTTCATATAGTTTAGCATCAAGTGGCAAATGAGATCTGGTAACAATGTACCAAGCACTTGGGAGGTGGGACTGTATTCCATGGAGCTACAGCATAACTACAAGAATGCTGTGGGCTAGCACTGGCCTTCTTATATTGTTTAATTGGAATTGAATCTGAATATTGACCCACATCATCTGAAGGGAGCTAAGTGTTCTAAAAGAATCCTGTGCCTCCTGTCCGTGTCAGAATCATCGGAGCTTGAAGACAACTGGTGCACTCCTAATGAGATGCTTTTTCAATGGCTTTCTGTCAACACCTAGGATCACGCAACAGGCTCATCTGTGGGAGAGACTACCACTGGGCCAACCCCCATCGGCCTCCCTTGGACTTCCAATATGTCTTCTCCTGGGTTTAGGGGAGTTTGAAAAGGACTGTGGTCTACCAGGAGGACTGATGGGACTTGCACTACACTTTTTCAGGTAACATTTTATTTATCTATAATTGCTCCTGTACTTATTACTAGTCCTATCATCTTATTGAACCCAGATTCAAGACTGGCAATGGCATTAGGGTAGGAAGCAAGGGAGGACACGAATTAAGATAAAAGTTAGGAGTAGGAGTAGTAGAAGGAATACCAGGAGTAACTTCTAAACTAGGTTAGGAGTTGTTTCTGGGCTCCACGACTATCTCTTGGATCTAAAAACAGTTTTCCTCTTCCTATCCCTTTTTAACTTATCTGTGTGCGATTTAAGCACTTTTCACTGCTTCTCATCACAGGAAGAGCATTCATAACACATTTTCTCCTTACTACATTCTTGTCCATTACAATTAATGCACTCTGAATAAAGATCATAACAAGATTTTGTTAACATAGTTTTACAGCCTTCATAGCAATAAAGCTAGAATTGTTGGAATTGGACATAATTCTAAGAAAACCTAAGCAAATACAAAAGTTTGTTGACTTACTGAAACTTAAATCAATTGCACATCACCAAAATATAATTGAAAACCGTGAAAAAGCTGGCAAGAACTCTGATGTTAATGACAAGCCAGCAGAAACACAATTGAGCTTACCTATCACATCATTTTCTGAGTGCTCCAATAGTGGGCGGGGCCTATCACCAACACAAATACAACAGAATTGCTACTGGGAATTTTTAAAAGGCTGCTGCATGAGTAGAAAGGTTAGCTATGTAATTACTTGGTAAGTTATTTATATGAAATGAGTATTTCAATAAGGATGAATCTGGGATCCACAATTCTGAACTGACAAAATAAAGATTTCATATAATGAATTGGGTAGTTCCTTACAACCAATGGTTCACAGGTGCACATGTGCACAGCCACTTGTAGGTCTAATTTTTTCATCTTGAAGACTGGTGAGTGGGCATCTGTGGATATTGAGAGTAAGATTTGGTCTACGTATGACTGATAGGTTTGCAATACATATATCAAAATCCTCATGACAATACGTTCCTTTCACTTCTTACCTCAATGGGAACAACATATATTCAAAACCTTCATGACAATACATTCCTTTCACTTCTTACCTCAATGGGAAGATACACCGTCTTACTATCAGGTGCTGCCCGAATAACATTAAGCTTTGGATAATGTAATTTTTTTGATGGATATTTCTCTTTGAAATAGTTTTCTACAGATTTAAGGGAGCCATTATCTTCTTTGAACATCTGTCTATTGGCCCCATCTGCCATAACATCAATCACCTTGTAATTACGTGGGAATAGTGAATGGCTTACACGGACCTGTACAAAATGAGATTTTTAATTAACTATAATTATACAACTAACAACATTAATATCATCATAACTATCAGCTTACAATTATTACTTGATTACATACTATTCTTTGTAGAAAAATGCAATGTAAAAAAATAATCTTGCTTCTTAATACAAACAAATCAATTTTCATATTTACCTAATCCTACAGTCTACAGCCCCTTGGCCTAAAAGAGAGAGAGAGAGAGAGAGAGAGAGAGAGAGAGAGAGAGAGAGAGAGAGAGAGAGAACACTTCACCTGGCCGGCATCCATGCTATTATTAGATCACTTGTAAAATGAGCCAGACTTACTGAAATAAGTGTAAGTTGAGCACTTTTAATTTTATGCAAAATAATTGCCATAAAAATCCTTTTTTTCTGGCAAAATCTCATTAGTTTAACACTTGTTTAAAGAAACATCTCTCTAGTTTAACATTTCAAAGGAAATATATTTCCATAATAAAATTAAGTTTCATACAGTAATACTTTGATCTTTTGTGATTCAAGTTGCACAAATTCACAGACATGCAGACTTTTCATTGGTACTTAACTCACTGACATGCGCAGTGATATTTGTGAAGCCTTGTGAAACCATACACATGTATACGTAGGTTTAATTTTTTAAGTAATTTATAAGTTTTCAAACTTTCATGTGTAAATTAAATAATATTAAATAATAATTCTCTCTTTCTCTCTCTTACCGAGATGAGAGAATTTTATGGTTTATGTTTATTTGTTTTGTAAGATAAATAAATGATTTACCTAATAATAAGTACTGATTTTCAAATACAAGCAGCCCTTGGTTACCAACAGAGTCCCATTCCTAGGGGCTTGATGGTAACCAAAAATTGCCAGTAACTGAAATTTAAAAGTCTACAGGCACTGCAGTCCCCCTTATGGTGACCTAGACTGGTTAATGATACCTTAGACAGTGGCACGGCTAGATATTTTACCTTAATATGTAATAAATCTTGGCCCCGAGAGAGACAGAAAAAAAAGTCACCTTTGTCAGAGCACTTAATGATGTCAGTTTTCATCTCCATTAATATTGTTTTCCTTTTCTAAGTGGCACCTCTAACCTTTTTTCCTCCACCTCTTTATTTTTCCTATCTTCTAGTTAAATAAGTTATAAAAGTAAAAAAGATAAAATATAAGTAACATTATAATTGTTGCTTAAATGCGTAGTCATAAAAAACTTGAATGAAAAATGACAAATTTTTTTATTAATTTGCATTTTTCATGGCTAACAAACCTGAGGTCTAATATTCTAATGCCAGCTGGAAACCGGTTACAAACAATGAAAAATGGTAAATGCAAGGAATCTCTGGTATCTTGCATCTGATATGTAGTTGAGGTGGTAGTTGAGGTGGAAGTAAGTCAGAGACCACGCTTGAATCCAGTGACACATCAGTCTTTCTTCCAACCCAGGATGAAAAATAAGAGGGGTGGTCAATGTTAAGGCCTAAGGTTTGTTAGCTTTGAAAAATACAAATTAATTAAAAATTTGTCATGTGTTCATACGCAGAAAAAACCTTCGGTCTTAACAGTAGGATAGACTCACACTTGGAGGGAGGTATCAGAATACTGAACTGACTGGAGGTTCGGCACACCTGATCATTCTTCCTAGAAATGAGAATTCTAAAGAAGAGGACCTTAACTTTTTAAATGTTTAAGTCGCCTGGGTTTAAATACAATGAAACATGTCCAGATTCATTGCATTCATGGAAGTCAAAAAAGAACTATATTTGTTCAAGCAACAAACCATGTTAGCCTTAAGAAACAGGTTTGTCACCACTCCTCACTCTCCTTGCCGGAGAGAACAGTTGGAGCCACTGAGAAGCAGATTTATATGCTATATAGAACATAAAAAGTGCTGTATCAGTATGGATGCAATGCTTACCTGCATCAAGCCAGTTCCAGCATATGAAGTGCCTTTTTTTCAAACTGCCCATAGGTATGAAGAAAGGAGAAAAGGGAAAGAAAAGAGACCAATCATCTCACTCATTCCCTACTCCACACAATCATATTAGGGAAGATACAAACTGTCCTGCCAGGGGCACTGGATGAGTTACAATTGAACAGAAACTCCAAGTCGAGAGAAATCCCTTCGTTGATGCCAATCCTAGCAGATGGCTCATCTTTTATACAGCTGACGAAGATCCTCTGAAATACCCGCAAGAAAGGTTTCTCGCTCGAAAGACATACTGGACAGACTCCAGTCATGAAGAGATAAAGATCCTGCTGATTGGTGGTAACTCTCCACACGACTGGCAGAGAAGGTTGTGCTAAAGTGGAATCTCTCTCAGCCACTCAGCTTGGGGCCACAAGTAGACAGAAGAGACAATAGGATAACCCAAGGAGATGTCCTAGTCTACGCAGATACGTTCTAAATATCCTACTGTCAACTTGTGCACTGCCAAAGGAATTACACTATAGACCAAGGAGATGTCCTTGCACTGCCAAAGGAATGTGTATTTCCAAAAGAGGAGTCATTCTATGAGGTGATCCCCTATAATGACATGTCCTATGACGATAAGGGTGAGCCTGTCACAAATGTCGAGAAACCTGACAGCAAGGGTGGGGGAGTGTTGCCATCTTAGTGGGTTTAGTCTAAGTGCTGCCAACTTGGCCGTAAAAGGATACGTATATGTACTGAGAAATCTCTCTCTCTCTCTCTCTCTCTCTCTCTCTCTCTCTCTCTCTCTCTCTGTGACAAGTTTCTTTAACCAATTGGTATTAACACATATGTACACTGTTTTGTTTATGTTCATAGTGTTTTAAAAGTTCTAGTAAAGGTAATACAGGCTTCCCGCGGGGTTAATGGCCGTTAATCTCTCAACAGCGGAATACGGTTTTACGGCTGGTTCTTCAAAAATATTCATAAATAAGCATTTTAAGGTATTTTTACGGCACAATTTTTGGTCAACTGCGCCGCTAGCGCTGTTATGTCTAACGAATATATACATTTGTAGGAATACCGTTCAGCCCATTAAGGTTATGCAAATGATAATAAAAAATTGTATTGAGAGTTATTACATAGGTATTTGGGTAAAATATATGCCTCTGACGCTGTTCTATGCCGAAAATATTAAGTTGAGTGCAAATTTAGCAATGGATGTGTCAATTTATAAATGTTCATGCTTTTATGTTTAAAATGTGTATGAAAATGTATTACGCATAGGTATTTTTATTTCTGCACATAAATATGATACAAAGGCAGCTTTTGAAACTGCCCTTGACGTTATCAAATAAGGGATTTTGACGAAGGAAAAATCTATTTCTGGGCAAGGGCCCGTGTCGCCCAGTGAAATATCCTTTTAGTTCATATTTCTAAGGTAAATATTGCTAACATTACCAGAGAAAAAACCAAAATGGGATGTCAGAGCATTCTGACTCACTCACCCTATAAAAAGAGGGTGTCGGTATGGTTTCTGGGGCGAGTGAAACCACTACCACGGGCCTCTTGTCAATTAGATCTCTCCTTACAAAATCCCCCTGCTAGAGAGAGCTGTTACACAGCAAGCGTCAGCAACTACCACTACTAGTGCTCCCACGCCAACACCAGCACCTCTAGCGGCCATCCTTGAATGTTAGAGAACCAAGCTTGGGCTGAAGGGTGGGGTGGGATCAATAAAAAAGGGGGGATTTCACTGGGCGACACGGGCCCTTGCCCAGAAATAGATTTTTCCTTCGTCAAAATCCGTTTTCTGGGCTCAGCCCGTGTCGCTTTGTGAAATAGTACCAGAGAATTGGCCACAAGCTTGGTAAAGGTTAAATAGTACAAGGAAATAATAAAAAACGAAATATAAAAGATGAATATAATCTCAAGTAAAATCACAAAAGTTAGCGAATAAACACTTGATTTAACGTGAAGTAGTTAGATTAGTCTTATGATTAAATAACAAGAAATCATAAAAACTAGAATTATGCTAACTTATAATAACTTAAATTAGACAATGAAAAATATATACAATTGTGAGAATTCCTAGCATTAAAATAAGGAAAACATCACGATATAGCCTTTGGCAACTAAGGCTCGAAAAAGGAGGGGGGGGGGGTGAACCTGGTGGCAGGGTCACAGGAAGGATGTTAGTGAGGCAGATAGAAAGGAGATCTGGATCTACGACTAAACTACTTAGACAGTGTCAGGGGAAACTGTGTTTCCCGCTGCCACTGCTGGAAATTTTAGAGATTCTAAGGATTCCAGGTAGTGGCATCTGAATACTGTCGGCGACTTCCAGCCTGTATACTTTTTTAGATCATCAAAATTCATGTGTTGGAAATAGTTAATTGAGGTGGCTACTGCCCTAATGTCGTGGACTTTGGGGAACGAATCTGGGTTGGCTTGTTTAATAAAGTATAAGATCTGTTGTCTAATTCCTTTTAAGGAAATAGTGCCACCTTTTTCCCTCGTGAATAAGGGACCTGATGACCTAGTAGATGTCCTTGAGAGATAGGCTCGTAAGGTAGTTACTGGACATAGAGAAGGGTCTTGAGGAAGGGAGAGTATCTTCCAAGGAGCCCATCTCATTAAAAGGTCTTCGTTTTTGGCCAAGAATTTTCGATCTGGGGAGAGGAGAACTTCTCCTGATGGGAGAAATTCTATATGGCCTGAGTCTCTAGAAAGAGCCGACAGTTCAGATACTCTGGCTCCTGAAGCCAGACTTAACAGGAAGAGTGTTTTCCTTAGGAGAGATATGTAATCCCATGAATCATTGTCAGTATCTGAGGCCAGTCTGAGAACATCATTTAACAACCATGAAACTGAGCTAGGTCTCTCTGTTGGTCTGAGTCTAGCACAAGCTTTAGGAATAGACGAGAAATAAGAATCTGTTAAGTCTATTTTAAAACCAAATTGAAAGATTTTCCTTAAAGCTGACTTATTTGTAGTAATCGTACTGGCTGCTAAACCTTTTTCAAATAAGGATCTGAAGGAGATAGCCAGGTTAGTAGTCATGGTTCGAGAATCCGTTTCCTTCAGGAAATTTGCTAGCTTTTTAACAGCTGCGTCATATTGACGTAAAGTTGATTCTCTTTTATCCGATTCTAAGAAAAGGATGTTTTGAGGATCAATGTCTGCATCTCTTTTAGCCGCGAACTTCATGAAGTCCATAAAGTTAGGGTTTTGAGAATTCCTGAGGAAGCGAACACAGTCTTCATTTGTACTGGCTGAGACAGTTTGGGATTGGGAATCCGTTGAGGCCGGAGACCCAATTCCAGAAGTAGTGGGAACCAGTTGCTCTTGGGCCAATCCGGGGCTACCAGAGTGACTTGTCCTTTGAAGGTCCTGAGTTTGTTCAGGACCTTCAACAGAAGATTCACTGGAGGAAAGATGTAAACTTTTTCCCATTGATTCCAATCTATGGCCATGGCATTCGTGGCATAGGCCAGAGGGTCCAGGTTGGGAGCCACATAGCATGGGAGCTTGTGGTTTGATTGTGATGCGAAAAGATCCACCTGGAGGCCTGGGACCCTTTGGCATATCCACGGGAATGAGTGCCTGTCCAGAGACCATTCCGATTCTAGAGGAACTGAACGAGACAGGGCGTCTGCTATCACGTTCCTTACTTCCGCCAGGTGAGTGGAGGATAGATGCCATTTGTGCTTGGCTGCCAGTGAAAATATGGCTATCATGACATGGTTCACATGACTTGATTTGGATCCTCCCTGTTGATGCAGTGTACTACTACTGCACTGTCCAATACCAGCTTGATATGAGATTTCTTGGCTGGAAGAAGCCTCTTCAATGTGAGGAACACTGCCATGGCTTCTAATACATTTATGTGAAGCTGGCGGAACTGAGGGGACCAAGTCCCTTGTACTTTCTTGAATTGAGAGTAGCCTCCCCACCCGCTCAGAGAAGCATCCGTGTGGATAACCAACACCGGAGGGGAAATTGAAGAGGAACCGATTTGGATAGATTCTTGACCTCCGCCCAGGGGCGGAGCCGTTTGTGGAGAATCGGCGGGATGGCTGACAGCTTGTCCCCGAGACCTGTTGTTTGCTCTTGAGCGCCAGACCCGGTTTATATCTTTCAATTTTGCCTTCAGTAGAACATCTGTAACTGAGGCAAACTGGAGAGAACCTAGGATCATTTCCTGGTTTCTCCTTGATGTTTGTTTGCACTTGAGGAATTGTTTTGTTGCTTTGGCTATTTCCTTCCTTTTGGCCAACGGAATTGACCGAGTATGGGATTTCAAGTCCCATTGAAAGCGGGAGTCCGGCTTTAGCCTGGACTTGGTCTTGTTTATTTGGAACCCCAGATGTTCCAGAAACTGTATTACTTTGACCGTAGTTTTGTGGCATTCTTCGACGGATGTTGCCCAGATATGCCAATCGTCCAGATACGCTACTACGTACCATTATCCCCTGAGATCTTAGTTGTTGAACTACTGATTCCGCCATCTTCGTGAATACCCTGGGGGCCACATTGAGCCCGAAGGGCATCACCTTGAAGGAGAATGCCTGGTTTCCTAGCCTGAAGCCTAGGTACGGGTGGAAGTGTCTTGCTACTGGGATATGATAGTATGCGTCTGTAAGATCGATAGAGGTGGTGACGGCCCCACGGGGGAAGTAAGGTCCGCACCTGCGAGATAGTCAGCATTTTGAACTTGTCGCAACGAATGAATAAGTTTAGACGGGACAAGTCTAAGATTATTCTTTGTTTGGTTGAGCCTTTCTTTGGCACGCTGAATAAGCGACCTTGAAACTTTAAATGCTTGATTTTTGATACTACCCCTTTCTGAAGTAGTTCTTCGGCATACTCCGTCAATTCCGATGTTGGTCTCTGAAGGAAGGTCTTGGATGGAGGGGGACCTTTGATCCAGCTCCATCCTAGTCCTTTGGACACAATACTTTGTGCCCAGTTGCTGAACCCCCACCTGTGGCGATAGAGAAACAGTCTCCCTCCTACCTGAGGGTTCTCACTGACTTGGGGCAGGTCGTGACCCACGTCCTCCCCGGAAGTGCTTGCCCCTACTAGGTGTTCTTCTGCCACCTCTTTGGCAAAATGAACCCCTAGCCCTGCTACCTCTTCCAAACCTGTTAAAGGGTTGGAACGCTTGCCCTTCAAAGACCGGGTTGAAGGCTGGTGAAACCGCAAACGAGGTAGAGGGTTGGTTCTGGGAAGTCAGCAGGAGGAATGGTTGAGCCTTCGAGGTGGAAGGTTGTACCACCTGAGAGACCGGTACTGCTTGAACCACTTGTTGTTGTTGAGAAGCTTGGAAAGGTGTGAATTTTCTAGGCTTCAACTTCTTTGCAGAGGAAGAAGAAGGTTCAGGCTTCCTTTTAGCCGACAGACCCCAACGGACCTTAAGGCTTTGGTTCAGCCTTGTCGCTTCGTGCTGAACCTCATTAACCAGAACTTCTGGAAAGAGGTCAGCACCCCAAATAGAAGCGGCGAGCAGCTTATTAGGTTCATGGCAAATAGTCGCCTCTTGCAGTACATGCTTCTTGCAATTCCATCGTGCGACTATGAAGTCGTATAGGTCGCACTGCACAGTATGGGTCTGTGCTTTAGCCAGTAGCTTGAACAGAAGTTCCGTGCCGTATGTTACTGCAGCAACCTCCGTCATTACTAGGGCATTTAATGTCCTCCCTAGCCTGGTCCTGGCATCAATTTCAGCTTGAATCAGATTGTCCGGGAGCCTAGGAAGCCTCTCGCTAAACTCTACTATTGCACAGTCTGGCTTGAGTTTACCTGCCGTGAATGTGGATGGTAGGTCTGCCCAAAGGTCTTCGGTGCTAGGAAGAAGAAGGGATGTTGGCTCGGTTTCCCGGAGCTGCGGCATAGGTTCGTCTTTCATGGCCGCTTGGAGAGTCAGCTCCGCTAACTTTGTGGTGAAAGGAATAGGAGTCTCTTCATCCGCCACAAAGATAGTAAAAGGGCTCTTAAAAGCCTGGAGCTTGGTGTTGACACAGTCCCAGTCATCCAAGCTCCTCAGCCACTCCCTTTGGGCCTGATCTCGGCTGTAGATCACGGTTTCCTTGGGGTATCCTGGTCCGTCCTGGCTCATATAGCCGTCTCTAAAGACGGGCGTAATCAATGAACTGTGGCTGCAGACTGGCGGGGTGGAACTCGAAGTCTTCTAATCTTCGAGTGCCGCAGTCCGGTAACGTCAGCATGCCATCTTTAAACGGGGCATACGACAACACTCTCCATGGATTGTTTGGTGTGAAGGGAGGGAGAGAATCATAGTCCGGCATGGGTTGAACTGCCATACCAGACTGTGGGAGGACTGTTGCAGGGTTCTCCCGGAGACCCGCCATGAGATTCTCTTGGTTGGTCACTCTCTCCAAAATGCTTCGAATCGACTGACCAGACTCCTCGAATGACGTAGAGATGTGTGACAACATCTGCTCAAATTTGTCTTGCACCAGGTTCCCGACAAGACTGCCCATCTGCTGCATATTTGCAGCAAACGCATCTGTGTCAAAAGGAGCCGGGTCTTTGGACACTGTAGGAGTCTTGGGGCGTGCCCCAGTAGAGGTCAAAGGCTCAAGATTCGTAGAAGCCTGGGCCTTATCCTTCGAGGATTTGCCTCTAGACCTTTTTGAATACGAAGAAGAAGAGGACTTCGCTTTCTCCGCTCCGGGGTGGTGAGCCGGAGTCTTATGAGACGAGGAAGACGTGGTCTTTTTAGATGTTGTCTTCTCAGGGTCTTCAAACTCACGCTTTCCCTTCACTTTAGGGATAGCCTGAGTGGACTTCGGTCTGACCGAAAGTTCACTCTCTGAAAAGCCTTGGAAGGAAGTAGAAGAAGGAACAGGGGAAGAAGATCCAGAAGGACCCAAGGGAAGCCCTTGAGCCCCCAACAAACCTGCCTCATCCAACATACTACCTGGATCACCTACCCCCATTGGTTCCAAGTTGAGGTGTAGGGTAGCCACGTCGTCTGCGATTTCAGGGTTGCTCTGGGCCACCAGCCCCTGGGCCACCTGAAGCTGGATAGTGGAGATGTACGGGGCCGCCGCTGCCGGGTCGACGTAGCAAGTGGCCTTGGCTCCCGGGAAGAGGCGGAGAGCCATGTTCTTATCTAAGATATATGGCTGTCCCTTTGTAGGGTTCTTGCCGAACCCGCCAACCACCCAGCCTTCAGGGTGGTCGCTGCTGCGTCCTTCACGGCAGTAGCCTGGAAGAGAGGGTTATTGTAAGCCCTAGAAGGGAAGGCTAAGCTGCTGATCATTAAACATATAGTTCAAATTGTCATTGCATCTCTTATAGGAGTATATTTATGTGGTCAAATTATATAAATAGATACCGGTATAAACTTACACCGGAGGAAAATTGCTCTACAAGGTCATAGCAAATAGAGCTTGCTTCATAGTGCCATACCGCTATGTCACCATAGCGGATGGCGCAGGACGCGTGGGTCCTGCAGACCTCGTGTCCACAGGGTCCTGTAGTATGGCGTTACAGCCGGACTCCTGGCAGTTGGTAGCCTGTAAGTGGACAGATACATGAGTATCAACACTGGTTAACAGGACAAGCCCGTTAAGAGGTATAACACTCCGCTATATGCCGGAGTGGAGAAATAGGTGTTAACCTTCTCCTGTTCTCCTGTGGTGGTGAGAGTCCCGTAGATCTGGTATGCTAGTTATAAAAAATCCGGCATGCGGAGTAAGAGTTTCACCAAACTAGCAACCAGTTATACGCCGGGGTGGGTACAAGAACGTGGCGGGGAGGAACAAGAGAAAGTTAACCCATTAGTGAATAACTAGAACAGCGGGAGTATAGCTCCGCGGCTAGCGGAATATTCAGTAAAAAACACACATATATATAATACAAAATGAAGTTAAAATAGCAGATAAATAAAAATAAAAGCATGTAGCGGAGCTCTTCTCCGTCACCCTTCGATGATGGAGTTGGAGGAACCAGTGGAGCCCGCCGCTGGCGTGGTGGGTAAAATGGGGTGACCGGGGTAGGAGAGAGAGCGATGAGGGACCCTAGGGGGTCCGAGTACGATCGAGCCAGGTGGCCAGCCCAAACCGAGCGCACCAAGACACCCCGTGGAACCCAGGGTGAGAACGGTATGATGGGACAGTCTCAAGGTACTCCACCTCTCGAGACTCCCGTATCCTCTCCGAGAAGAGGGGAGGAGGGGAGTGAGCCCGGATGTTGCCATGGCAACGTGAGCGAGCGGTACGTGCCTCCCCATACCCCGTAGGGGAAAGGGAGGCAGGGAGGGGAGACTGAGCCGGTGGCTCAGTGCGATCGCCTGGTCCACCGTGTAGTGGTAGGGCCACGTGGACGGAAAGGCCAGGCGAAAGAGATAGCCTAGGCTATCTCTAACCGTCTCAAACATGCAATGTAAAATGAGCATAAAATTATATAAAAGAAAGGAAGGGAATCAAAAGTAAAAGAGAAAGAAATGTCCGGTACATAAGAACGGAGGGTGACGGCCATGGTGGTAGGACTAAAAGAGAAGGACGTACGTCCTACATGCCTAACAGACCTAGACAAAGGTACATGCATGCATGAACACTGAGTTAAGGTAACAAGGCAAAAGCTCAATCGAGCTAGATTCCCATAATAATAGAATAGCAAATCTTGCACAACACGGAAAAACTTTACATAAATACTGCATAGAAAAAGCTACAACGGTATGGGAGACCGAAGGAGGTGAGTAAGAATTATACGAGGCGAGCCAGGTGGGGCGAGCCTGTAGCCGTGTAGTAGAGGGCACCTTCCAATAACCTAAATAAAAGCGGTAAAACGGGCCCTAACTGGCTAAAATTACGTGAAACACTTAGGCAGTACTTAATTTAGTTGCTGCAATAGCTTGAAGTTCCATCTCGGTAAAGATAATCCAAAGAGCGATAGCGAAAAAGCACAGCAAGAAAAAACACGTGTGTGCGGGATTCTGCTAACTGAAAGGATGACCGCTAGAGGCGCTGGTGTTGGCGTGGGAGCGCTGGTGTTGGCGTGGGAGCGCTAGTAGTAGTAGTTGCTGACGCTGGCTGTGTAACAGCTCTCTCTAGCAGGGGGATTTTGTGAAGGAGAGATCTAATTGACAAGAGGCCCGTGGTAGTGGTTTCACTCGCCCCAGAAACCATACAGACATCCTCTTTTTATAGGGTGAGCGAGTCAGAATGCTCTGACATCCCATTTTGGTTTTTTCTCTGGTAATGTTAGCAATATTTACCTTAGAAATATGAACTAAAAGGATATTTCACAAAGCGACACGGGCTGAGCCCAGAAATGATATTTTTTCATGGTCATTCTTGTAAGCCGCTGTCTGCCGCTCTTCAGAAAGTATCGAGCTAAGAAAAGTGCAAATTTAGTGATTGATGTGTCGATTTTATAAATGTTCATGCTTTAATGGTTAAAATGTGTATGCAAATGTATTATGTATAGGGTATTTTTAATTTTGCGCAGAAATGATACTAAGGAAGCTTTTGAAACTGCCCTTCACGTTATCACATATGATGTTTTTTCATGTTCATTCTTGTAAGCAACTGCCTGCTGCTCTTCTGAAAATATAGAGTTAAAAAGAGTGCAAATTTAGCAATTGATGTGTCGATTTTATAGATGTTCATGCTCTTATGTTTGAAATGTATATGAAAATATATTAGGTACAGGCAGTCCCCGGGTTACGACGGGGGTTCCGTTCTTGAGACGCGTTGTAAGCCGAAAATCGTCGTAAGCCGGAACATCATAAAAAAATCCTAAGAAAACCTTATTTTTAATGCTTTGGGTGCATTGAAAACTATGTAAACTGCATTCTTATTGCATTTTCCATAAAAAAAAACCTTCAAATAATGATTATTTTGCATTTTTGGTGTCATATTTCATCTGCCAGATGAGCGTTGTAGGCGTCGTAACCCTGGAACATGCATCTTAACCCTGGAAATAATGTCTGATGAATATACTAACTGAGAAGCGCCTTAACCTCGGAACGTCGTAACCCGAACCCGTCGTAACCCGGGGACTGCCTGTATAGGATATTTTTATTTTTGTACATAAATATGATACAAATTAAGGCAGTTTTTGTAACTACCATCCACGTTGTCAGAGGATATTTTTTCATGTTCGTTCTTGTCCGCCGCTGTTCCAAAAATGCATGGTGTTATTTTATTAATTATGCATCTTTTCCATAAATCCTTTAAAAAGTTATACATTACTTCACTGTATCCAATAATATTGTATGTATTCTCATATTATTGTATTAAAAAATACTACGGTAAATCTAAGCTGGTATTCTACGGAGCGGCCAATGTTTTGGTTTCAAATCAGCTGATGGCAAACACGGGTTTGTTTTGCCATAATTAAGGGATTTTGACGTAGGAAAAATCTATTTCTGGGTGATTGGCTCGTGTCGCCCTATGAAATATCCTTAAGATCATTATTTCTAGGTAAAATTAATCTAAAATTACCAGAGAAAAAGAATAAAATCAAGAAAAATGTCAGTAAAACTGACTCGCTCACTCTATAAAAAGAAGTGTCGGTATGGGAATAGAGGCGAGTGGGATCACTACCACGAGTCCATTTACCAATTTAGACCTTCCACATAAAATCCCCACCAGAGAGAGCTGATACCAAAGGGTGATGCGGCCGCTACTACTACTACTACCGACGCCAGGACAGCAGCGCCCCTAGCGGTCATCCTTAATCTATGAACATCTTGTCTGTAGGGTGGGTAAAAGGAAACGGGTGGGTTTCATAGGGCGACACGAGCCAATCACCCAGAAATAGATTTTTCCTACGTCAAAATCCCTTTTCTGGGCTCAGCTCGTGTCGGCCTATGAATAGTACCAGAGAAACAGACAAGATGGGAAAAATGGACAAATGAAACAATGAAAGGTAAAAAAGGTAATAGTAATATAAAAAGTGAAATCAGGAACATTACAGTATACAAACAAAAGTACTTAAAGCTACTTATATACTAAAACAACGGATATGGTAAAGAAAAGCAATCAATATAATAGTACTTAAAATTTAACTTATACTAGACATGGTGATACATAATAGTGTAATGGCAAGAACAATATAGAATGATTCACTTAATAAGATATTTACAAAATATACAAACTCATTGT
>NC_087202.1:33650435-33746050 GCF_015104395.2 Macrobrachium nipponense | reverse complement strand
AGGGGATTAGGATTACACTTTCCTGCTATTTTCTTAATAACTATGTATTCATATCTTGGTTACAGGTGTTTTTCAGGTAATTGTTAACAAAAAGAACTCATGATTCTCATCTAGCATGTTTTACTTGCCATCTGAACTTGGCTCGAGCCTTTTTAAAGGAGATCAAGTAGCATTCACATTGATGTCTTCTGTACTTAGTAAAAGCTGCTCTCATGGCTTTGTGTCACATTTTGCATTGAACATTCCACCATGGAACAGGTTTCTGATGCAATTTTCCACTGGTTTTTGGGATTGTCTTTTCTGCTGCAAACATAAAAATCATTGTTAAATAGAACACTGCTTCCCCTATTGTTGGCATATCTTTTGCATCTAGTTCAATATAACTAAGTTTATGGAAAAGTGGCCAATTTGCTTTATTGGTACACCACATGGGCATTCTGTATACTGTCTCATATTTTTCAGTTCTGATGTCAATTGGGAAATGATCGTTAATGTCTGTATAGATCATCCAACACCTCCCAGCTGAAGTCTATGAATGTATCAGAACTGATGATGGATAAGTCAATACATGAAAATGTATCAGTCTTAATGTGAAAATGGGTGGTTTTTTCAGTATTCAAAAGAGTCATATCTAAATTTTCTATTGATGATAAGATAAGGTTGCTTCTTTGATTTGTTAAAATGTCACCCCAAAATTCATGTCAACCATTAACGTCTCCCAATACAAGAAATGGTTGAGGTAGCTGTTCATACAATTGTGTTAACTGTCATTCAAGAATTGGGTTATTAGGAAGAAGATAGTACAATTAACAGACTGTGTATGTCTTTTTGTTGTGTATGTCTTTTTTTAAGTGAATTTTAACAGCTACAGCTTATAATTGAGTTTGCAATGGTATTTTTTAATGTGCAATATCTCGTCTTACAAGAAGAGCACTTCCCCCCCGAATTTCCCTGTAAAGGGAATTGGGAGTGGAATGCAAAAAAAACTCTTTAGGAGTAAGCATTTTGTTGTTGTTTAACATAGTCTCTTGTAGAGCTAAACATACTGGGTTATGGGTATTATCGAACATAATAGCTCTTCATATTTAGTGCAAAGCCCTGGCAGTTCCATTGTAATATAGCAGAGAAAGTATCTATTTTCTAGAGGATGATTCTGTTCAAGCTATGCTTTTTTCTTTATAGATGACAATTCAGTTTTGTGACGGACTTTTGGTTCAGTTCCAGACATCAATGGAATACTTGGAGGGTCATTTGAATGTACCAGGTGATCACTTGTGATAGTATTTGAAGCAGCTGTAGTATTTTTAGTAGTATCTTCAGTCCTTGTAGTATCTGTTTTATCATTTTTAACTAGTATAATTTTATTGTCTAAACCAAGCTGATCTGAGTGTGACATTTTGACTACATAGGTTCGACATTTGTTGCTGCTGTGTTGTCAGATGAGATCATGGGATATGACTGATTATTTTCTATTAATTCAGATGTTCTATGAGGGTCAGCTGAACCATAAGATGATGAAGGTTTACATATTTTTTCCCCTTGACATTAACTTTTTCTGCAGATGTATCTCCTTTCTCAAGGAGCCTGACTTTGATTCAGGCATTGCTACAGACTTTTCACTTAGAAGCCTCCTCTTGCTGACCATTGTCCCATGCATCCATTTTTTCTTCTTTATCTTCATTAGACTTTTTGAGATTCAATTTCTTTTGTCTTTTCCCATTTACTTTATTGCATCAGCAAATAAATGCTGGGTGTGAATTTCTGCAAAGTCTTTTGTCTTGCCTCTTTGAGTCTTGATTCAGATTGTTCCTTTTTCATTGACATACTTGATAAATGACTTATGTTTAGCATTATGGTCTCCCCCACAATTAGGGCAAGATGGAGTAAGCTCACAAATCCCATGCTCTTTTCTTCCACAGTTACAGCATATAGCTAGTTGTTCCTTCTCTTTTCCTACATGTTGTATTCAGATGGCCAAACATTTGGCAATGGAAACATCTTCTGGGAGCGGGAATATACTGTTTAACTGGCAGGTGAAGCCATGCAGCTTTCAGATATTTAAGGAGTCTCAAACAATCAATAAGTAGGTGTTGGATGTAATAATATTCCCAATATTTTTTTCTTGATACGTCTTACATCAACCACTTTCTGATCAGCATATTCTTTTTGGAGTGTGTCCTCAGAATAATATGAGTTCAGTATTATAAACTGCTCCTTTAGACCGATTCATTGTTTGTGAAGAGTGTATTTTGCTGTGCTTCTTTCTACAGCACTAACAGATAGTAATTTTCTACTTTCATCTGATGAAACTTCTATAAGCAAGCTTCCTTCGCCTTGAGAGGCTATCTTTGGTTCTCTGCCAATGCATTTCACAAAATCTCTCTAGACATCAAATATATTCAGCTCTTATATGTTTTTGTCGAGTTGAAGAGAAAGATATTTATTATAAGTGTCAGGTTCTTGAGAACCAAGTAAAATTCCAATACCAGGATTAGCATTTCTATTTCTATTATTAAATCTACTATTCTTTCCTCTGTTCTGAACTACATAAGGCTTGTAGTAATTTTCTACTTTCATCTGATGAAACTTCTATAAGCAAGCTTCCTTCGCCTTGAGAGGCTATCTTTGGTTCTCTGCCAATGCATTTCACAAAATCTCCCTGGACATCAAATATATTCAGCTCTTATATGTTTTTGTCGAGTTGTAGAGAAAGATATTTATTATAAGTGTCAGGTTCTTGAGAACCAAGTAAAATTCCAATACCAGGATTAGCATTTCTATTTCTATTATTAAATCTACTATTCTTTCCTCTGTTCTGAACTACATAAGGCTTGTAGTAACAATCAAAGAATCTTTGTTTTCACTGGAGGAGGTTGGGGATGGCAAAGGGAGGTCCTTATCCAAGCCTAAGGTGTCAACGGTGCCAAAGAGTAGGAGGTCCAGGGGACAGTGTACTAGAGAGACTAGTCATGGGAATTTGAGAGAAAAAAAGGGAGAAAACACACACACACCTACTGCTTGGGAAGACTAATAAGGTATTGCAGACTAGACAGGGTTTGACATTCTCCATCAAAGGCACACATAGAAGTTGCTTCCCCATGGTCTGCCCCATACCCTATTGGGATATATCACCAACATGCTTGCAGTGGACCAGGTATAAGCCATGCCTGCTGGGAGTTCTGCCCCCACTAATGGGGACTGACTCCTCACTCCAAACGCATTGGTGAGCTTCTGAACAAAAGCCAGAAGTCCCATCCCAAAAACCAGCCCCCCCTGGATTCTGATGGGCTGATCCCTGGAGATGGTTCCGCCCTCAAGATAGCAATGGGAAAACCATATTGGGTGGCGACTCACCACCACAACTCCCACAATTAGCTTCAAATTCAAATTCCCTCCAAACCACGGCCCCTCCCAGACTCACCCAAGCACACCAAAGCAGTAAGTTTTTGCAAAGATGGAAATGTCCACACCAGTTAATGACAAAAGTTTTGTAGGTGTTCCATCAGGATCCGGCCTTTGCCAGTATGAAAGCAGAATCCCTTACCTCCTCCCCACGTGAAAGAACCTACTTGAGAGAGAGAGAGAGAGAGAGAGAGAGAGAGAGAGAGAGAGAGAGAGAGAGAGAGAGAGAATTTCATTCATCACTAATCTGGCAAGACTCTCCCTCCTGTAACATTACTTGACATATTTGACAGCTCTGGACTTCAAGCTTCGTGGAATTAACAAGAAAGTTAGGGAAAAAAGTCCTTACCTGCATCATTTTGTTATTACAGTCATTATTATTCTTATTATTAAAGGCCGTGGGGGATCAGGGACAGGCTGAGGGTTGGCATCAGGTATTCAGGTGTGTCTTGTAGGTCAGGAACAGGCCGTAGTCATCAGAAGTCAATCCGGTATTTCTCTTGCTTAAGTTCTCTGACATTTATATGTAGACTTTGTTGCTCTTGGGCCCACATGCCAGATACTTCCTGCTTCCTCAGCCTAAGTCCGATGCGTATGAATAAAGGTCTAGGTTAGGATTCAGAGGTTGAATGGACTTCCCTTCTAACAGTCTTTCTTTGGACAGCCACCATTGCAGGTCCGCTTTGATCTCCAGGGCGATCGTAGACACAAGTGTCTGGATGTGTTTTCCCATTCCAGTTAGCCTTTAGAAAGAATTGGATTACTCTTATATGCAGTCTGCCCAAATTGACAAACACCTCTATGTATTCCAACATCCCAAGCAAGCTCATCCATGGAGAAACATGTCTGGGACTGAGTGCTTGGTGTTCAGAAGTGGGTGTTGGAAACTGAAGAGTTGGCGGCATGACAGATTTAGCATAATTTCATATAGTTTAGCATCAAGTGGCAAATGAGATCTGGTAACAATGTACCAAGCACTTGGGAGGTGGGGCTGTATTCCATGGAGCTACAGCATAACTACAAGAATGCTGTGGGCTAGCAACTGGCCTTCTTATATTGTTAATTGGAATTGAATCTGAATGTTGACACCACTCATCTGAAGGGAGCTTAAGTGTTCTAAAAGAATCCTGTGCCTCCTGTCCGTGTCAGAATCATCGGAGCTTGAAGACAACTGGTGCACTCCTAATGAGATGCTTTTTCAATGGCTTTCTGTCAACACCTAGGATCACGCAACAGGCTCATCTGTGGGAAAGACTACCACTGGGCAAACCCCCATCAGCCTCCCTTGGACTTCCAATATGTCTTCTCCTGGGTTTAGGGGAGTTTGAAAAGGACTGTGGTCTACCAGGAGGACTGATGGGACTTGCACTACACTTTTTCAGGTAACATTTTATCTATCTATAATCGCTCCTGTACTTATTACTAGTCCTATCATCTTATTGAACCCAGATTCAAGACTGGCAATGGCATTAGGGTAGGAAGCAAGGGAGGACATGGATTAAGATAAAAGTTAGGAGTAGGAGTAGTAGAAGGAATACCAGAAGTAACTTCTAAACTAGGTTAGGAGTTGTTTCTGGGCTCCACGACTATCTCTTGGCTCTAAAAACAGTTTTCCTCTTCCTATCCCTTTTTAATTTATCTGCGTGCGATTTAAGCACTTTTCACTGCTTCTCATCACAAGAAGAGCATTCATAACACATTTTCTCCTTACTACATTCTTGTCCATTACAATTAATGCACTCTGAATAAAGATCATAACAAGATTTTGTTAACATAGTTTTACAGCCTTCATTGCAATAAAGCTAGAATTGTTGGAATTGGACATAATTCTAAGAAAACCTAAGCAAATACCCAAAAAAGCTAATAAACTGACAAAAGTTTGTTGACTTACTGAAACTTAAATCAATTGCACATCACCAAAATATAATTGAAAACCGTGAGAAAGCTGGCAAGAACTCTTGATGTTAATGACAAGCCAGCAGAAACACAATTGAGCTTACCTATCACATCATTTTCTGAGTGCTCCAATGGTGGGCGGGGCCTATCACCAACACAAATACAACAGAATTGCTACTGGGAATTTTTAAAAGGCTGCTGCATGAGTAGAAAGGTTAGCTGTCACTGCTTGGTAAATTATTTATATGAAATGAGTATTTAAATAAGGATGAATCTGGGATCCACAATTCTGAACTGACAAAATAAAGATTTCATATAATGAATTGGGTAGTTCCTTACAACCAATGGTTCACAGGTGCACATGTGCACAGCCACTTGTAGGTCTAATTTTTTCATCTTGAAGACTGGTGAGTGGGCATCTGTGGATATTGAGAGTAAGATTTGGTCTACGTATGACTGATAGGTTTGCAATACATATATCAAAAGTCCTTCATGACAATACATTCCTTTCACTTCTTACCTCAATGGGAAGATACACCGTCTTACTATCAGGTGCTGCCCGAATAACATTAAGCTTTGGATAATGTAATTTTTTTGATGGATATTTCTCTTTGAAATAGTTTTCTACAGATTTAAGGGAGCCATTATCTTCTTTGAACATCTGTCTATTGGCACCAACTGCCATAACATCAATCACCTTGTAATTACGTGGGAATAGTGAATGGCTTACACGGACCTGTACAAAATGAGATTTTTAATTAATTATAATTATACAACTAACAACATTAATATCATCATAACAATCAGCTTACAATTATTACTTGATTACTTACTATTCTTTGTAGAAAAATGCAATCTAAAAAAATCTTGCTTCTTAATACAAACAAATCAATTTTCATATTTACCTAATCCTACAGTCTACAGCCCCTTGGCCTAAAAGAGAGAGAGAGAGAGAGAGAGAGAGAGAGAGAGAGAGAGAGAGAGAGAGAGAGAGAGAACACTTCACCTGGCCGGCATCCATGCTGTTATTAGATCACCTGTAAAATGACCCAGACTTACTGAAATAAGTGTAAGTTGAGCACTTTTAATTTTATGCAAACTAATTGCCATAAAAATCCTTTTTTTTTCTGGCAAAATCTCATTAGTTTAACACTTGTTTAAAGAAATATCTCTCTAGTTTAACATTTCAAAGGAAATATATTTCCATAATAAAATTAAGTTTCATACAGTAATACCTTGATCTTTTGTGATTCAAGTTGCACAAATTCACAGACATGCAGACTTTTCATTGGTACTTAACTCATTGACATGCGCAGTGATATTTGTGAAGCCTTGTGAAACCATACACATGTATACGTAGGTTTAATTTTTTAAGTAATTTATAAGTTTTCAAACTTTCATGTGTAAATTAAATAATATTAAATAATAATTCTCTCTTTCTCTCTCTTACTGAGATGAGAGAATTTTATGGTTTATGTTTATTTGTTTTGTAAGATAAATAAATGATTTACTACCTAATAAGTACTGATTTTCAAATACAAGCAGCCCTTGGTTACCAACAGAGTCCCATTCCTAGGAGCTTGATGGTACCCAAAAATTGCCAGTAACTGAAATTTAAAAGTCTGCAGGCACTGCAGTCCCCCTTATGGTGCCCTAGACTGGTTAATGATACCTTAGACAGTGGCACGGCTAGATATTTTACCTTAATATGTAATCAATCTTGGCCCCGAAAGAGACAGAAAAAAAAGTCACCTTTGTCAGAGCACTTAAAGATGTCAGTTTTCATCTCCATTAATATTGTTTTCCTTTTTTAAGTGGCACCTCTAACCTTTTTTCCTCCACCTCTTTATTTTTCCTATCTTCTAGTTAAATAAGTTATAAAAGTAAAAAAGATAAAATATCATAAGTAACATTATAATTGTTGCTTAAATGTGTACAGTCATAAAAAACTTGAATGAAAAATGACAAATTTTTTTATTAATTTGCATTTTTCATGGCTAACAAACCTGAGGTCTAATATTCTAATGCCAGCTGGAAACCGGTTACAAACAATGAAAAATGGTAAATGCAAGGAATCTCTGGTATCTTGCATCTGATATGTAGTTGAGGTGGAAGTAGGTCAGAGACCACGCTTGAATCCAGTGACACATCAGTCTTTCTTCCAACCCAGGATGAAAAATAAGAGTGGTGGTCAATGTTAAGGCCTAAGGTTTGTTAGCTTTGAAAAATACAAATTAATTAAAAATTTGTCATGTGTTCATACGCAGAACAAACCTTCGGTCTTAACAGTAGGATAGACTCACACTTGGAGGGAGGTATCAGAATACTGAACTGACTGGAGGTTCGGCACACCTGATCATTCTTCCTAGAAATGAGAATTCTAAAGAAGAGGACCTTAACTTTTTAAATGTTTAAGTCGCCTGGGTTTAAATACAATGAAACATGTCCAGATTCATTGCATTCATGGAAGTCAAAAAAGAACTATATTTGTTCAAGCAACAAACCATGTTAGCCATAAGAAACAGGTTTGTCACCACTCTCTCACTCTCCTTGCCGGAGAGAACAGTTGGAGCCACTGAGAAGCAGATTTATATGCTATATAGAACATAAAAAGTGCTGTATCAGTATGGATGCAATGCTTACCTGCATCAAGCCAGTTCCAGCATATGAAGTGCCTTTTTTTCAAACTGCCCATAGGTATGAAGAAAGGAGAAAAGGGAAAGAAAAGAGACCAATCATCTCACTCATTCCCTACTCCACACAATCATATTAGGGAAGATACAAACTGTTCTGCCAGGGCACTGGAGTGAGAATTACATTGAACAGAAACTCCAAGTGGAGAGAAATCCCTTCGTTGATGCCAATCCTAGCAGATGGCTCATCTTTTATACAGCTGACGAAGATCCTCTGAAATACCCGCAAGAAAGGTTTCTCGCTCGAAAGACATACTGGACAGACTCCAGTCATGAAGAGATAAAGATCCTGCTGATTGGTGGTAACTCTCCACACGACTGGCAGAGAAGGTTGTGCTAAAGTGGAATCTCTCTCAGCCACTCAGCTTGGGGCCACAAGTAGACAGAAGAGACAATAGGATAACCCAAGGAGATGTCCTAGGCTAATATGCTCTACGCAGATACGTTCTAAATATCCTACTGTCAACTTGTGCACTGCCAAAGGAATTACACTATAGACCAAGGAGTGTCCTTGCACTGCCAAAGGAATGTGTATTTCCAAAAGAGGAGTCATTCTATGAGGTGATCCCCTATAATGACATGTCCGATGATGATAAGGGTGAGCCTGTCACAAATGTCGAGAAACCTGACAGCAAGGGTGGGGGAGTGTTGCCATCTTAGTGGGTTTAGTCTAAGTGCTGCCAACTTGGCCATAAAAGGATACGTATATGTTCTGAGAAATCTCTCTCTCTCTCTCTCTCTCTCTCTCTCGTAGTAGCCATCTTGCTTGGTGAGACGTACCCGCGTGAAGTCACAATAATCAACAGATATCACAAGTTTAACATACGACTAGAATTTGAGAAATATCTAGAAGTGTTCGTGAACTATCGGTGATAAGATTAGTGTGAAAATAGTAGGATAAAGCAGTCTTCTAAGTTAGTTATCAAGTGTAATACTATAAATCAGACAAATGGCAGTAAGTTCCAACTGCGGGAAAAGGTGGCGTAATTTGGCGTGTTTAGCAGATTCGCAATACGATGAGGTAGCAGGAAGGGAACTGGCATTTCTCATCTATGAAATCAGCAACAGTCCTAACCAAAAAGATACAAAAGCATTCATAGATATATTAGAAGGATATAATCCTTCAAACTGGAACAAATCTAATGAAAACATCTTGAAAATAATGAAGAAGTTCCAAATAAAATCCAAGTGGTCAAGGAGACTCATAAAGAAAATAAAAATACATAAACCAACATATTCCGACAAAGAAAATGAATAAGGTGAATCTTGTGAATATACTAATTGATGCATTAGGAAAAAGAATGCCAATAGCATGCAAACTGTGTAAGGTTTGGTATAGCATAGTCAATCCACAAAACCTAATCAGAAAATGTGCTGCCATGCAACATTCCGACCCATCCACAGTGTGCTGAGGTAATACAAGATTTGAGAAAAGATACAAGAATTTTTTGTTCAAACATGTCTATCATGGATAGACAATGTTATTAAATCAAGATTGAATGTACAAATAGTTGAGGATGAAGAAGAAGAGAAGAGAAGAAGAAGAAGAAAAAGAAGAGAGGAAAACGGAAGAAAAGTAAACAAAAATGAAATGACAGAAAAAAATAAGGAAAACAAAGAACAAGATAAAAGTATGGATGCAGAGATACTCATTGATACTACATATGAGGCAATAAAGCAGCATACCTACGAAGAAATAAATTACGATATGACAACAGAAAAGCAAATCCCGAAGAGGCTCTACCCCAGATCTATACAATGACGGGAAAGAGGAAAAAATAGACAAGAAAGAACAAAATCTGCAACCTTTTGAAAAGAGGGAATTGCAGATTTGGAGAAAGATGTTACTACAAACATCCTAAGATATGTCAAACAATATGAAATATATGGTAAATGTGCATACTTAGATGGATATGGGGATGATTGCAGAGATCTGCATCCAAAAATATGTAAAAACCTAAAAGAAGGAAAAGGATGTAAGTTCGACAAAAAATGCAAATATATGCACCCTGTAGCCATGAATCATAATCAAATAAATAACCAACCAAGTAATAAAATCCAAATAAGAAAGAAACAAATAAAGAGAGAAATCAAGAATATCAGGTAAAAGAGAAAAGCAACCACCAATGAGATATGCAGAGGTGTCAGCAAAAAATTTCAAAGCATCAGCTCCGAATTCTACTCAAGAGATAATAACTGTATTTATATGCAAGAGGATATTGCAGAAACGGAGAAAATTGCAGATTCAGACACAAAATTAATAATTATATGATGAAGGAGATCAAATATTATGGAAAAGTTGGATTTTTTAATGTCAGAATTTCTGGCAATGAAAAAAAGAACAACATACCAGAACAGGAAAGAGACATGGGAAAATCCTTATTACTATCAGTATTAAATGAAGGAGAAAAACACGCAAACCATCATAGTGATGAATGCGCAGTGGTTTAGTTACGAGTAACTCAAAAAGAAAATAGAGTACTTAGAAGAACTAACCCAAAATGAAAAGAAAATAGATATAATGAATATAAGTGAAAACCTGGTATTCCCAAGAGACTGGGAATGATGATCAATAAAAGGGTTCCAAACTTATAGATCAGATAGAAAAAATAGGAATCAAGGGGGAACCGCAAATATATGGGAAACGACAAAAAACAAGGAAAAATATATGAGAAATATAGTAACTCAGAATGTGAACTAATAGCGGTAGAATTTGAATCTGAAAAATTGATGAACATAGTAATATATAGACCTCCTAATACTACTAAAGAGTTTGACTTAATATTTTTATTGGATGATATATGTAGAAATCACAAGGACTGGACTATTCTCCTATCTGGTGACTTCAACTTTCCTTTCGTAGAATGGAAAGAACGAATAGGAGATTGTGTACTTATACATATAAAAAAGAGAGAATATAGTGCAGAAGATAAGAGGCAATTTGAAAAGCTATTAGATATGCTACTAGAATACAACATTCAACAAATAAAATCACCTGCCAACAAGAAAGGAAAATACTTTAGACCTAGTATTTGTGAACGAGATGAATTATGTTAAAGAAATAATAGTTTATAATGCGAGTATTCAGACCATAATGTCATAGAATTAACAGTTCATTCCAAAGCAAGTGAAAAAATAGAGATAAGCAAGAAATGAAAAAGTGGGAAGGATATGGAAAATACAACTTCTACAGTAAAAATATAAAATGGTCAGAAATTAATGAAGAATTAAACAAAGATTGGGATAACATTTTCGTAAGTGATGACATAAGGGTAAATACGGAGATATTATATAAAATTGGAGATAATAGTGGAAAAATATATACCGAAGAAGAAAAGTAAACATATCATTCATGCATACCAAGAGACAGAAGGATCTTGTTCCAGAAAATCAGAAAGTGGAAAAAAAAGGTCTTGCAAAGAAAAAATGCATGGAAAGTTATAGAACTAAAAAGTAAGATAGAAAATGCAGAACAAAAGATTATACAATCAAAAGAAAATGAAAAACGGGACTTGGAAGAAAAAACCCTATCATCAAGCAAAACCCCAAACTATTATACTCATATGCGAAGAAGATGAATAAAAGAAGAATAGAAATAGGCCCTCTGAGAATTGAAGGGAGATTAACGAATGAAAAAAAGGAAATTTGCAACATACTGGCAGAACGATATAAGAGAGAATTCACCCTAGAATAGATAATGAAGATAATGATATAGAAGTAAGGGATGAAAATAGTGAATATTTAGCTGACATAGATATTAATGAAGCTGATATTGTGCAGGCTATTAATGAAATTAAAAATGGAGCTGCTGCAGGCCTGATGGAATTCCTGCTATTTTGTTAAAGAAAGTAGTTCATTCTATCGCAAAGCCACTTGCAATATTATTAAGACAAAGTGTAGATACAGGCAAGATATTATGATGAGCACAAATTAGCATATATTACCCCTACTTTCAAAAGTGGATCAAGACTAGAGGCAAGTAATTATAGGCCTGTGAGTCTAACATCACATATTATGAAAGTGTATGAAAGGGTAATGAAGAAAAATATTATGAAACATTTAATAAAAAAATAATTTGTTTAATAAAGGACAACATGGTTTTCGTACCCGGAAAAAGTACACAAACCCAACTGTTAGTCCACCGTGAAAACATATTCAAAAATATGAAAAGCGGAAATGAAACAGATGTGGTTTATTTAGACTTTGCAAAAGCTTTTGATAAAGTAGACCATATATTATTGGCGAAGAAAAATTAGAAAACACAATATCGTGGATAAAGTAGGAAGATGGTTTAAAAGAACTTTTTACACAACAGAAAACAGATAGTTATTGCAAACGACGAGAAATCGGATGAAGCCAAGGTAATATCCGGTGTGCCGCAAGGTACGGTGTTAGCTGCAATACTGTTTGTTATTATGATTGAAGACATAGACAATAATGTTAAGGATTTCGGTAGTGAGTAGTTTCGCAGATGACACAGAATAATAAGTAGAGAAATTACTTGTGATGAAGATAGGAACGCTCTACAAAGAGACCTTAACAAAGTATATGATTGGGCAGAGGTAAATAGGATGGTATTTAACTCTGATAAATTTGAATCAATAATTATGGAGACAGAGAAAGAAAGCCTATAGCATATAAGGGACCTAATAATGAGACCATCACAAATAAGGAAGCAGTTAAAGACCTTGGTGTGATGATGAATAGGAACATGTTATGCAATGATCAAATAGCAACTCTGTTGGCAAAATGTAAAGCAAAAATGGGAATGTTGTTACGGCACTTCAAAACAAGAAAAGCTGAACACATGATTATGCTTTATAAAACATATGTTCGTAGTCCACTTGAATATTGCAATATGATATGGTACCCACACTATCAAAAGGATATTGCACAAATAGAGAGTGTACAAAGGTCCTTTACAGCTAGAATAGAAGAAGTTAAGGACCTAGACTACTGGAAAGACTACAATTCTTAAATTATATAAGTCTAGAAAGGAGAAGAGAAACGCTACATGATAATTCAGGCATGGAAAACAGATAGAAGGAATAGCAGAAAATATCATGGAACTAAAAATATCAGAAAGAGCAAGCAGAGGTAGATTAATAGTGCCCAAAACTATACCAGGAAAAATAAGGAAAGCACACAGGACATTAATCCACTACGCACCAGCATCGATAATGCAGCGTCTATTCAATGCGTTGCCAGCTCATCTGAGGAATATATCAGGAGTGAGCGTAGATGTGTTTAAGAATAAGCTCGACAAATATCTAAACTGCATCCCAGACCATCCAAGATTGGAAGATGCAAAATATACCGGAAGATGTACTAGCAACTCTCTGGTAGACATTAGAGGTGCCTCACACTGAGGGACCTGGGGCAACCCGAACAAGATGTAAGAGCTGTAAGAGTAAGAGCTCTCTCTCTCTCTCTCTCTCTCTCTCTCTGACAAGTTTCTTTAACCAATTGGTATTAACACATATGTACACTGTTTGTTTATGTTCATAGTGTTTTAAAAGTTCTAGTAAAGGTAATACAGGCGGCCCGCGGTTAATGGCGTAATCGCTCAACAGCGAATCGGTTTTACGGCTGTCTTCAAAAATATTCATAAAAAAATAAGCATTTTAAGGTATTTTTACGGCACAATTTTCGGTCAACAGCGCCGCTAGCGCTGTTATGTCTAACGAATATATACATTTGTAGGAATACCGTTCAGCCCATTAAGGTTATGCAAATGATAATAAAAAATTGTATTGAGAGTTATTACATAGGTATTAGGGTAAAATATATGCCTCTGACGCTGTTCTATGCCGAAAATATCAAGTTGAGTGCAAATTTAGCAATGGATGTGTCGATTTATAAATGTTCATGCTTTTATGTTTAAAATGTGTATGAAAATGTATTACGTACAGGTATTTTTATTTCTGCACATAAATATGATACAAAGGCAGCTTTTGAAACTGCCCTTGATGTTATCAAATAAGGGATTTTGACGAAGGAAAAATCTATATCTGGGCAAGGGCCCGTGTCGCCCAGTGAAATATCCTTTTAGTTCATATTTCTAAGGTAAATATTGCTAACATTACCAGAGAAAAAACCAAAATGGGATGTCAGAGCATTCTGACTCACTCACCCTATAAAAAGAGGGTGTCGGTATGGTTTCTGGGGCGAGTGAAACCACTACCACGGGCCTCTTGTCAATTAGATCTCTCCTTCACAAAATCCCCCTGCTAGAGAGAGCTGTTACACAGCCAGCGTCAGCAACTACTACTACTAGTGCTCCCACGCCAACACCAGCGCCTCTAGCGGCCATCCTTGAATGTTAGAGAACCAAGCTTGGGCTGAAGGGTGGGATCAATAAAAAACAAAAAAGGGGGGGATTTCACTGGGGCGACACGGGCCCTTGCCCAGAAATAGATTTTTCCTTCGTCAAAATCCGTTTTCTGTGGGCTCAGCCCGTGTCGCTTTGTGAAATATACCAGAGAATTGGCCACAAGCTTGGTAAAGGTTAAATAGTACAAGGAAATAATAAAAAACGAATATAAAAGATGAATATAATCTCAGTAAAATCACAAAAGTTAGCGAATAAACACTTGATTTAACGTGAAGTAGTTAGATTAGTCTTATGATTAAATAACAAGAAATCATAAAAACTAGAATTATGCTAACTTATAATAACTTAATTAGACAGTGAAAAATATATACAATTGTGAGAATTCCTAGCATTAAAATAAGGAAAACATCACGATATAGCCTTTGGCAACTAAGGCTCGAAAAAGGAGGGGGGGGGGGGGGGGGGGGTGGGGGGGGGGGGTGGAACCTGGTGGCAGGGTCACAGGAAGGATGTTAGTGAGGCAGATAGAAAAGAGATCTGGATCTACTACTAAACTAACACATCTAGACAGTGTCAGGGGAAACTGTGTTTCCCGCTGCTACTGCTGGAAATTTTAGAGATTCTAAGGATTCCAGGTAGTGGCATCTGAATACTGTCGGCGACTTCCAGCCTGTATACTTTTTTAGATCATCAAAATTCATGTGTTGGAAATAGTTAATTGAGGTGGCTACTGCCCCTAATGTTCGTGGACTTTGGGGAACGAATCTGGGTTGGCTTGTTTAATAAAGTATAAGATCTGTTGTCTAATTCCTTTTAAGGAAATAGTGCCACCTTTTTCCCTCGTGAATAAGGGACCTGATGACCTAGTAGATGTCCTTGAGAGGTAGGCTCGTAAGGTAGTTACTGGACATAGAGAAGGGTCTTGAGGAAGGGAGGGTATCTTCCAAGGAGCCCATCTCATTAAAGGGTCTTCGTTTTTGGCCAAGAATTTTCGATCTGGGGAGAGGAGAACTTCTCCTGATGGGAGAAATTCTATATGGCCTGAGTCTCTAGAAAGAGCCGACAGTTCAGATACTCTGGCTCCTGAAGCCAGGACTTAACAGGAAGAGTGTTTTCCATTAGGAGAGATATGTAATCCCATGGAATCATTGTCAGTATCTGAGGCCAGTCTGAGAACATCATTTAACAACCATGAAACTGAGCTAGGTCTCTCTGTTGGTCTGAGTCTAGCACAAGCTTTAGGAATAGACGAGAAATAAGAATCTGTTAAGTCTATTTTAAAACCAAATTGAAAGATTTTCCTTAAAGCTGACTTATTTGTAGTAATCGTACTGGCTGCTAAACCTTTTTCAAATAAGGATCTGAAGGAGATAGCCAGGTTAGTAGTCATGGTTCGAGAATACGTTTCCTTCAGGAAATTTGCTAGCTTTTTAACAGCTGCGTCATATTGACGTAAAGTTGATTCTCTTTTATCCGATTCTAAGAAAAGGATGTTTTGAGGATCAATGTCTGCATCTCTTTTAGCCGCGAACTTCATGAAGTCCATAAAGTTAGGGTTTTGAGAATTCCTGAGGAAGCGAACACAGTCTTCATTTGTACTTGGCTGGAGACAGTTTGGGATTGGAAATCCGTTGAGGCCGGAGACCCAATTCCAGAAGTAGTGGGAACCAGTTGCTCTTGGGCCAATCTGGGTCTACCAGAGTGACTTGTCCTTTGAAGGTCCTGAGTTTGTTCAGGACCTTCAACAGAAGATTCACTGGAGGAAAGATGTAAACTTTTTCCCATTGATTTGAATCTATGGCCATGGCATCCGTGGCATAGGCCAGAGGGTCCAGGTTGGGAGCCACATAGCATGGGAGCTTGTGGTTTGATTGTGATGCGAAAAGATCCACCTGGAGGCCTGGGACCCTTTGGCATATCCACGGGAATGAGTGCCTGTCCAGAGACCATTCCGATTCTAGAGGAACTGAACGAGACAGGGCGTCTGCTATCACGTTCCTTACTCCCACCAGGTGAGTGGAGGATAGATGCCATTTGTGCTTGGCTGCCAGTGAAAAAATATGGCTATCATGACATGGTTCACATGACTTGATTGGATCCTCCCCTGTTGATGCAGTGTACTACTACTGCACTGTCCATACCATCTTGATATGCGATTTCTTGGCTGGAAGAAGCCTCTTCAATGTGAGGAACACTGCCATGGCTTCTAATACATTTATGTGAAGCTGGCGGAACTGAGGGGACCAAGTCCCTTGTACTTTCTTGAATTGAGAGTAGCCTCCCCACCCGCTCAGAGAAGCGTCCGTGTGGATAACCAACACCGGAGGGGAAATTGAAGAGGAACCGATTTGGATAGATTCTTGACCTCCGCCCAGGGGCGGAGCCGTTTGTGGAGAATCGGCGTGATGGCTGACAGCTTGTCCTGAGACCTGTTGTTTGCTCTCGAGCGCCAGACCCGGTTTATATCTTTCAATTTTGCCTTCAGTAGAACATCTGTAACTGAGGCAAACTGGAGAGAACCTAGGATCATTTCCTGGTTTCTCCTTGATGTTTGTTTGCACTTGAGGAATTGTTTTGTTGCTTTGGCTATTTCCTTCCTTTTGGCCAACGGAATTGACCGAGTATGGGATTTCGAGTCCCATTGAAAGCGGGAGTCCGGCGTTAGCCTGGACTTGGTCTTGTTTATTTGGAACCCCAGATGTTCCAGAAACTGTATTACTTTGACCGTAGCTTTGTGGCATTCTTCGACGGATGTTGCCCAGATATGCCAATCGTCCAGATACGCTACTACGTACCATTATCCCCTGAGATCTTAGTTGTTGAACTACTGATTCCGCCATCTTCGTGAATACCCTGGGGGCCACGTTGAGCCCGAAGGGCATCACCTTGAAGGAGAATGCCTGGTTTCCTAGCCTGAAGCCTAGGTACGGGTGGAAGTGTCTTGCTACTGGGATATGATAGTATGCGTCTGTAAGATCGATAGAGGTGGTGACGGCCCCACGGGGAAGTAAGGTCCGCACCTGCGAGATAGTCAGCATTTTGAACTTGTCGCAACGAATGAGTAAGTTCAGACGGGACAAGTCTAAGATTATTCTTTGTTTGGTTGAGCCTTTCTTTGGCACGCTGAACAAGCGACCTTGAAACTTTAAATGCTTGATTTTTGATACTACCCCTTTCTGAAGTAGTTCTTCGGCATACTCCGTCAATTCCGATGTTGGTCTCTGAAGGAAGGTCTTGGATGGAGGGGGACCTTAGATACAGCTCCATCCTAGTCCTTTGGACACAATACTTTGTGCCCAGTTGCTGAACCCCCACCTGTGGCGATAGAGAAACAGTCTCCCTCCTACCTGAGGGTTCTCACTGACTTGGGGCAGGTCATGACCCACGTCCTCCCCGGAAGTGCTTGCCCCTACTAGGTGTTCTTCCGCCACCTCTTTGGCGAAATGAACCCCTAGCCCTGCTACCTCTTCCAAACCTGTTAAAGGGTTGGAACGCTTGCCCTTCAAAGACCGGGTTGAAGGCTGGTGAAACCGCAAACGAGGTAGAGGGTTGGTTCTGGGAAGTCAGCAGGAGGAATGGTTGAGCCTGACTCTTCGAGGTGGAAGGTTGTACCACCTGAGAGACCGGTACTGCTTGAACCACTTGTTGTTGTTGAGAAGCTTGGAAAGGTGTGAATTTTCTAGGCTTCTTCAACTTCTTTGCAGAGGAAGAAGAAGGTTCAGGCTTCCTTTTAGCCGACAGACCCCAACGGACCTTAAGGCTTTGGTTCAGCCTTGTCGCTTCGTGCTGAACCTCATTAACCAGAGCTTCTGGAAAGAGGTCAGCACCCCAAATAGAAGCGGCGAGCAGCTTATTAGGTTCATGGCGAATAGTCGCCTCTTGCAGTACATGCTTCTTGCAATTCCATCGTGCGACTATGAAGTCGTATAGGTCGCACTGCACAGTATGGGTCTGTGCTTTAGCCAGTAGCTTGAACAGAAGTTCCGTGCCGTATGTTACTGCCGCAACCTCCGTCATTACTAGGGCATTTAATGTCCTCCCTAGCCTGGTCCTGGCATCAAATTTAGCTTGAATCAGATTGTCCGGGAGCCTAGGAAGCCTCTCGCTAAACTCTACTATTGCACAGTCTGGCTTGAGTTTACCAGCCGTGAATGTGGATGGTAGGTCTGCCCAAAGGTCTTCGGTGCTAGGAAGAAGAAGGGATGTTGGCTCGGTTTCCCGGAGCTGCGGCATAGGTTCGTCTTTCATGGCCGCTTGGAGAGTCAGCTCCGCTAACTTTGTGGTGAAAGGAATAGGAGTCTCTTCATCCGCCACAAAGATAGTAAAAGGGCTCTTAAAAGCCTGGAGCTTGGTGTTGACACAGTCCCAGTCATCCAAGCTCCTCAGCCACTCCCTTTGGGCCTGATCTCGGCTGTAGATCACGGTTTCCTTGGGGATCCTGTCCTCCCTTCTCATAGCCGTCTCTAAGACGGGCGTAATCAATGAATGGTGGCTGCAGACTGGTGGGGTGGAACTCGAAGTCTTCTAATCTTCGAGTGCCGCAGTCCGGTAACGTCAGCATGCCGTCTTTAAACGAGGCATACGACAACACTCTCCATGGATTGTTTGGTGTGAAGGGAGGGAGACAATCATAGTCCGGCATGGGTTGAACTGCCATACCAGACTGTGGGAGGACTGTTGCAGGGTTCTCCCGGAGACCCGCCATGAGATTCTCTTGGTTGGTCAGTCTCTCCGAAATACTTCGAATCGACTGACTGGACTCCTCGAATGACGTAGAGATGTGTGACAACATCTGCTCAAATTTGTCTTGCACCAGGTTCCCGACAAGACTGCCCATCTGCTGCATATTTGCAGCAAACGCATCTGTGTCAAAAGGAGCCGGGTCTTTGGACACTGTAGGAGTCTTGGGGCGTGCCCCAGTAGAGGTCAAAGGCTCAGGATTCGTAGAAGCCTGGGCCTTATCCTTCGAGGATTTGCCTCTAGACCTTTTTGAATATGAAGAAGAAGAGGACTTCGCTTTCTCCGCTCCAGGGTGGTGAGCCGGAGTCTTATGAGACGAGGAAGACGTGGTCTTTTTAGATGTTGTCTTCTCAAGGGTCTTCAACTCACGCTTTCCCTTCACTTTAGGGATAGCCTGAGTGGACTTCGGTCTGACCGAAAGTTCACTCTCTGAAAAGCCTTGGAAGGAAGTAGAAGAAGGAACAGGGGAAGAAGATCCAGAAGGACCCAAGGGAAGCCCTTGAGCCCCCAACAAACCTGCCTCATCCAACATACTACCTGGATCACCTACCGCCATTGGTTCCAAGTTGAGGTGTAGGGTAGCCACGTCGTCTGCGATTTCAGGGTTACTCTGGGCCGCCAGCGTCTGGGCCACCTGAAGCTGGATAGTGGAGATGTACGGGGCCGCCGCTGCCGGGTCGACGTAGCAAGTGGCCTTGGCTCCCGGGAAGAGGCGGAGAGCCATATTCTTATCTAAGATATATGGCTGTCCCTTTGTAGCGTTCTTGCCGAACCCGCCAACCCAGGCCTTCAGGGTGGTCGCTGCTGCGTCCTTCACGGCAGTAGCCTGGAAGAGAGGGTTATTGTAAGCCCTAGAAGGGAAGGCTAAGCTGCTGATCATAAAACATATAGTTCAAATTGTCATTGCATCTCTTATAGGAGTATATTTATGTGGTCAAATTATATAAATAGATACCGGTATAAACTTACACCGGAGGAAAATTGCTCTACAAGGTCATAGCAAATAGAGCATGCTTCATAGTGCCATACCGCTATGTCACCATAGCGGATGGCGCAGACGGCGTGGGTCCTGCAGACCTCGTGTCCACAGGGGTCCTGTAGTATGGCGTTACAGCCGGACTCCTGGCAGTTGGTAGCCTGTAAGTGGACAGATACATGAGTATCAACACTGGTTAACAGGACAAGCCCGTTAAGAGATATAACACTCCGCTATATGCCGGAGTGGAGAAATAGGTGTTAACCTTCTCCTGTTCTCCTGTGGTGGTGAGAATCCCGTAGATCTGGTATGCTAGTTATAAAAAATCCGGCATGCCGGAGTAAGGAGTTTCACCAAACTAGCAACCAGTTTATACGCCGGGGTGGGTACAAGAACGGCGGGGAGGAACAAGAGAAAGTTAACTCATTAGTGAATAAACTAGAACAGCGGGAGTATAGCTCCGCCGGCTAGCGGAATATTCAGTAAAAACACACATATATATAATACAAAAATGAAGTTAAAATAGCAGATAAATAAAAATAAAAGCATGTAGCGGAGCTCTTCTCCGTCACCCTTCGATGATGGAGTTGGAGGAACCAGTGGAGCCCGCCGCTGGCGTGGTGGGTAAAATGGGGTGACCGGGGTAGGAGAGAGAGCGATGAGGGACCCTAGGGGGTCCGAGTACGATCGAGCCAGGTGGCCAGCCCAAACCGAGCGCACCAAGACACCCCCGTGGAACCCAGGGTGAGAACGGTATGATGAGACAGTCTCAAGGTACCCCCCCCTCTCGAGACTCCCGTATCCTCTCCGAGAAGAGGGGAGGAGGGGAGTGAGCCCGGATGTTGCCATGGCAACGTGAGCGAGCGGTACGTGCCTCCCCATACCACGTAGGGGAAAGGGAGGCAGGGAGGGGTGACTGAGCCGGTGGCTCAGTGCGATCGCCTGGTCCACCGTGTAGTGGTAGGGCCACGTGGACGGAAAGGCCAGGCGAAAGAGATAGCCTAGGCTATCTCTAACCGTCTCAAACATGCAATGTAAAATGAGCATAAAATTATATAAAAGAAAGGAAGGGAATCAAAAGTAAAAGAGAAAGAAATGTCCGGTACATAAGAACGGAGGGTGACGGCCATGGTGGTAGGACTAAAAGAGAAGGACGTACGTCCTACATGCCAAACAGACCTAGACAAAGGTACATGCATGCATGAACACTGAGTTAAGGTAACAAGGCAAAAGCTCAATCGAGCTAGATTCCCATAATAATAGAATAGCAAATCTTGCACAACACATAAAAACTTTACATAAATACTGCATAGAAAAAGCTACAACGGTATGGGAGACCGAAGGAGGTGAGTAAGAATTATACGAGGCGAGCCGGGTGGGGCGAGCCTGTAGCCGTGTAGTAGAGGGCACCTTCCAATAACCTAAATAAAAGCGGTAAAACGGGCCCTAACTGGCTAAAATTACGTGAAACACTTAGGCAGTACTTAATTTAGTTGCTGCAATAGCTTGAAGTTCCATCTCGATAAAGATAATCCAAAGAGCGATAGCGAAAAAGCACAGCAAGAAAAAACATGTGTGTGCGGGATTCTGCTAACTGAAAGGATGACCGCTAGAGGCGCTGGTGTTGGCGTGGGAGCGCTAGTAGTAGTAGTTGCTGACGCTGGCTGTGTAACAGCTCTCTCTAGCAGGGGGATTTTGTGAAGGAGAGATCTAATTGACAAGAGGCCCGTGGTAGTGGTTTCACTCGCCCCAGAAACCATACAGACACCCTCTTTTTATAGGGTGAGCGAGTCAGAATGCTCTGACATCCCATTTTGGTTTTTTCTCTGTAAAATTAGCAATATTTACCTTAGAAATATGAACTAAAAGGATATTTCACAAAGCGACACGGGCTGAGCCCAGAAATGATGTTTTTTCATGGTCATTCTTGTAAGCCACTGTCTGCCGCTCTTCAGAAAGTATCGAGCTAAGAAAAGGGCAAATTTAGTGATTGATGTGTCGATTTTATAAATGTTCATGCTTTAATGGTTAAAATGTGTATGCAAATGTATTATGTATAGGGTATTTTTAATTTTGCACAGAAATGATACTAAGGAAGCTTTTGAAACTGCCCTTCACGTTATCACATATGATGTTTTTTCATGTTCATTCTTGTAAGCAACTGCCTGCCGCTCTTCTGAAAATATAGAGTTAAAAAGAGTGCAAATTTAGCGATCGATGTGTCGATTTTATAGATGTTCATGCTCTTATGTTTGAAATGTATATGAAAATATATTAGGTACAGGCAGTCCCCGGGTTACGACGGGGGTTCCGTTCTTGAGACGCGTTGTAAGCCGAAAATCGTCGTAAGCTGGAACATCATAAAAAAAATCCTAAGACAACCTATTTTAATGCTTGTTTGTTAATTGCTTTGGGTTGCATTGAAAACTATGTAAACTGCATTCTTAATGCACTTTCCATAAAAAAAAAACCCTTCAAATAATTATTATTTTGCATTTTTGGTGTCATATTTCATCTGCCAGATGAGCGTTGTAGGCGTCGTAACCCTGGAACATGCATCTTAACCCTGGAAATAATGTCGGATGAATATACTAACTGAGAAGCGCCTTAACCTCGGAACGTCGTAACCCGAACCCGTCGTAACCCGGGGACTGCCTGTATAGGGTATTTTTATTTTTGTACATAAATATGATACAAATAAGGCAGTTTTTCGTCCTAACTACCATCCACGTTGTCAGAGGATGTTTTTTCATGTTTCGTTCTTGTCCGCCGCTGTTCCAAAATGGCAGGGTGTTATTTTATTAATTATGCATCTTTTCCATAAATCCTTTAAAAAGTTATAGTTAGTTAGTTATTTTTTTTTATTGACAAGATATACAAAAATATAAGTACAAACTTGTCCCAAAAAAGATACAATACAAAAAATACAGAGTAGATAGCTATCTCTTCTTTTTTCTGAAGTACAAGGCCATAATGACAAATCAAAGCCACTATAGCATCAGTAAACACATACCACAAAAGCAAAAAAAATACACATTAAAACATCAAGCACATAATATCATATACACGAAAAAGTAAAGAAAAAAGCATATCCACCTATAACCTTGGCTTATTATTGTTAAGTCTCAAACACAACGCTTGCAAAAAAGAGAAAAAAAAAAAAACCTACTTGAGAAAAAAAAAAACATAAAACAGAAGACAAAGACGCATATTACTTTATAACTAGAAGAACTTCATAAACATATGCACACAAATCAGTAATATAATTATTTTCATTTAATAAAGTATTCAAAGAATCGTAACTTAAGTTTGGATATTTGTGTCTACACGGCATTGACAGAGGACAACTGATGAGAGTGTGTGACTCGTCCTGAATAGAGCTATTATCACAGGCACACACCCTTAACTCTGGAGGAGTTCGGCTCCACCTACCCGTTTCTATACAAAGGTTATGGGACATTAACCGTAAGCGCGACTGAAAGCTACGCGAATGTAATCAGCGACATATAATTTATCGGTATATAATCTATGAACTTCCATGTTTGTGGGATTCAGTTTGCTTCTGTAAGTAACATATTTAGTTGCTGAAGTTGGTCTATTTCTATTGATGATACGATGTCGTCTAGTGGGTCAATTTGGTCATTAAAGGTTAGGGAATTTTGAATAAATCTGTACCCAGGGGAATCTGCATCCCTACACATTCCATATACAATATGAAAAGGCTCATCCATATCAGGGTCAGACAACTTTGACATAAGAAAACGTTTTCCGTTTTTTTTGCCACAATGAATTTCGCTGGGGTATCCCAGACTCACCAAACACAATCTGTACAGGTATTTACCCTCACATCTAGCAAACTTTTGACTAAGTGATTGTAATTACTTACTAGTTTTGTTTGTAATACATTTGTTAAACCCTCTTACGCCGATTGGACGTATTAAACGTCGAGTCAAAATGTCTCCGTATGCCGATTGGACGTATCATACGTCGGCTCAAAAAAAGTTTTTTTGTTTTAAAAATTCGCGGAAAAAAATACTTATAGGCCTACCAGCCGAAACTTTTGTATCACGCGCCTTGGGGGGATGCTGGGAGTTCACGGATCAAGGCGTTGTTTTGTTTACAATCGCTACGCAGGCGCGCAAGCGCGAATTTCTTTCTTATCGCACTAAAAAGTATCAGTGACACATCTCGGAAATTATTTCGTCACTTTGACATAATTATTGCACCATTTTAAATTATCCTTTACATGAAGTATTATATATGAAAATGTGCGCAATTTCATGCACCAATACAACTAAAAAATACTCATGATTGTAGCTTTTATCAATTTTGAAATATTTCATATAAATAACGATAAGTGCAAAAATTTATACCTTCGGTCAACTTTGACTCTACAGAAATGGTCGAGAAACGCATTGTAAGTTAAAATTCTTATATTATAGTAATATTCAATCATTTGCCTTCATTTTGCAACAAATTGACGTCTCTAGCACAATATTTCGATTATGGTGAATTTATGAAAAAACTTTTTCTTACGGTTTCGTACGATAACTCTTCCGATAAAATTTTTTCGTGCGATTGTCCTAATGTTTGCACCTTTTAAATATGCCGTTACATAAAGTTTTATATATGGAAATGTGCGCAATTTCATGCACAATACAACAAAAAACAACCTATGGTTGTAGCTTTTATCAGTTTTGAAATATTTTCATATAAATAACGTTAAGTGCAAAAATTTCAACTTTCGGTCAACTTTGACTCTACCGAAATGGTCGAAAAACGCAATTGTAAGCTAAAACTATATTCTAGTAATATTCAATCATTTACCTTCATTTTGCAACGACTTGGAAGTCTCTAGCACAATATTTCGATTTTATGGTGAATTTATGAAAAAAAAAATTACGTTCGCGCGGTAACTCTTCCGAAAAAAATCAGATTTTTTGTGGCGATTGTCGAAATGTTTGCACCATTTAAAATTAGCTGTTACATAAAGTTTATATATGAAAATGTGCGCAATTCATGTAGAATACAACTAAAAATGATTGAAGTTGTAGCTTTTCTCTTTTTTCGAAATATTTGCATATAAATCACGATAAATAGAAAAAAAAAAAACCACGTTCGGGAAATTTGACTCTACCGAAATAATTGAAAAACGCATTGTAAGCTAAAAACTCTTACGGCCAGTAATATTCCGTCATTTTTCTTAATTTTGAAAACAAATTTGAAGTCTCTAAAAACATATTGTATTTATGGTGAATTTTTGAAAATATATTTACCTTCACTCCGCGCGCCGATTCGCGGCCGCAAGTCTCCGAAATACGTACATGGCAGTATCCTAATATTTGCTCCTTTTCATATTAGCCTTTTTATAGAGTTTAATATATCAAAATGTGCGCAAATTCATGAAGAATACAATAAAAAATAATTGAAGGTTGTAGCTTTTTCCATCTCGAAATATGTGCATATGAAAAAATATATATATTAAAATTTCGACATTCGGTCAAATTTAACTCGTCCGAAATGGTCGAAATCTGCAATTCTAATCTAAAACTCTTACAGTATCGTAATATTCAATAATTTGTGTCTTAATTTTGAAACAAATTGGAAGTCTCTAGAACATTATTTTAGAATTACGGTGAATTTTTTAAAATAACATTTTTTTATCGTCCGCTCGTTACGAATTCGTACATTATTTTGTGATAATATTTTTCCGGTGTTGCTTTTAATGTTTTACTATGAATTATATATCAAAATGATTGCAATTTAGTGTACAATACAACGAAAAAAAAAGTAACTCGTTAGCTTTGACCGGTTTTTGCACAGCGTGATTTGAATACAATTATCTATGAATTTTTTTTTTTCGCTACCATATATCGCATTATTTACATATGATAATGATATTATTTTCATTTCTGATGATTACATACTAAACTTCAGGCAATGAAAAAAAATGAGCCAAAAATGAACTCTTAATCTTTAAAACTAAGCGCGCTGTGATTTTTTGAAAAAATTATTTTTTCCGGTTCCGCGCTCACTCCAAACCGGCGCCGGCATACAGGAGAGGTTTTGATTTTTAGGGCTTTGGCGTAAGAGGGTTAACCATGTTTCTGACCCATAAAACAAGGATGAAGTCGCCGCTGCTTCAAAAACTTTCTTCTTAAAATAGAATGGCATCTTGGTATTCGTGTTACAAAATATTGAGAACTTGTTTAAGGTTGATTGCCAGTTAGGCTGATGTAAAGAGAGGCAAGTTTTTCAACTTCCCGTCATCTGTGAACCAAGTTTCCCAGATAGAGATAATGGTCACAGTAACTCACAGTTTGACCTTGAGCTGTTATTGGCAACTGGTCACCTACATTCTTGTTTATCACGAAAAATTTGCTCTTCTTACCATTAAGCTGCATGCCATATTCATTACAGTAGTTCATCATAATGTCAAATTTTTTAATACACATTTCTCGAGAAGTGGCAACAATCACTGTGTCATCCATCAACAAAAGCACATGTAAACTACCCAAAAAACCATCGACTGGAATTGCATCTTTTAACATCCTAACCATTTTATCCATATAAATGACAAACAGTAAACAACTAGTGGGGGCTCCCTGCCGAACACCGACAGAGCTTTCGATCACAGCTGTTCTTAAAACATTTTTAGTGTTACTGTACATCTCTTGAATTGCAGACAACATTCTTTTCCCACATCCTAGTTCCCTTCAAATAACTTATCATTTTTCTTCGGGGAACTCGATCATAAGCTTTACTGAAATCTACAAACATTATATACAGTTTTTTCTTCTTGAAGATAGCCAAATCTATTAACAGTCTTAACGACAATATTTGTTCTATACATCCTCTTTTCCTCTGTGCTCCAGCTTGACACTTATCTATACTGACCATAATTTCAGTCTATTTAATAACAATATGTCATATATCTTACCTACAGTATCCATGTACTTATACCTCTATAATTCCCACAATCCATTCTGTTTCCAGATTTAAAAAGTACAACAAGTTTACTGTATCCCCATGATAATAAATAATTTAAATTCAAGAACAAAGCATTAAACACGGCCAAGAAAAACATCAGCCACAAGGCGGGCACCGCGAACGAACAATCCAGGGCACAGGCCACAGAAGCTCTTATTCATATTCCACGTTCTTTCCGAGCCTCGTCCAGCTCTTGTGGGGTAAAAGGGTCGTCAAGAACAGGATGTAGGGGCGTCATCAAGAGCACTTATACCTTCACTTTGATTATCATTATTTCCTGGGTTTAAAAGTGATTCGAAATGAGTCTTGAATTTTCCGTCGTCTGGTTTGCCAATGTATTTGCCTCTAATATCTGTCCCTTTCCAGTCTATAGCTCTCCAGATTGCTTTAGAATCGTTAGACTCAAGTAAACGCTCCCATCTAGGTTTTGTTACATCCCAATCAACACTTATGCCCTTCACGTTACATTTTTCGGCAACTCTCCTGATCGTCTCTAAGCCTTCACTCATTATAGTTTCTATGTGGCCCCTGTCTATATTAGTCACATCAGAGGTTGAATCTGACTCATGCACTGTACAAATTTATCAATATCAACATTGTTATGTGAAATAGTTTTTTTAATCAACCGATTATTATCATATTTTATATAAGATAGTCCTAAATTTTCTGCTCTTTCTAATAAAAATTTAAATGACATATTTTTGACACCTGTGGCAAGCACCACACTTAAAGGGGCGTGATCAGACCCCGTATGCCTTGATGCACTTCCAAACTTTCTAACAAACCGAATACATTCTCCTGACATTATACACAAATCCAATTCTGATACCCAATTCTCTCTTTCTATATGACAAATTTCCACCCATTTCTTTCCCTTTATATGAAAGATTGATTCCCACCCACAACCAACGATCTTATGGTTACAAATGTCCAGAAGCTTCCGTCCATTGTTATTAACGTGATTATCTTGAACTTCTTATATACATAAGGGAACACCGTCTTTATTGACAATACTTGGATAGCCTACACGGGAATTAAAATCTCCCATAACAACTATTTGTTCATAATTGTTCATCACAGACTCCAGATTACCAAATTGCAATACATCAAAGTAAGGAGAATCCTGTGGTGTAATGTATACACCACCGAGAAAGACACTTGGCCAACAAGACAACTGAACCCAAATTTGGCCTTCACAATCAAGCTTACGTTTGTTATCAATCTCATGATGTTGCTTTTAACCACAAAAGTACGCCACCCCTATGTTTGCCTTTCCGAGAAGGGTTTGTGATATAAAACAAAAACCTGGCACACTCAAATTACTTACTAATTTCGCTTCTAAAAGCCCACACAATATCGTAATTCAAAACAAAACGAAAAATATCAGGATCCTGCAATTTATCTCTCACACCCGCAACATTCCAGGAACATATTTTTATTTCATTTTTCCAAGGACCTAGAAAAAATTTACAATATATTTATCAATAACTACATTGTCTCGAAGAAGAACACGATTTTTCCAGTCGTACCTAATATTAGTACCAGCATTTTCTGGCTTACTCTTCTCTTCTCGTTCTCTCTCTCTAAGTCGAGCCATCTCCTTCCTTACTGCTGGATGTAGGTCCTTCTTGATGAATATTCTAGCAAAAGGTCCGTCACAGTTCTTCAGATTTTTTGCTTTCTCCAAGATATGGTTCCGTTGTTGCTGGTTGTTAAGCACGACAAGAATGGGTCTATTACGTCGATCGTTCTCCTTTCCAAGACGTCTTATCTGCCACTTTTTCCGGCTCCATTCCCATGTCGTCTGCATAGCCAGTTGCCTCGATCACCTTCCTAACCTTGGCAGCATCGTCGTCTCCGATCTCGTCGCTTTCTCTGATAACCCAGTTACAACTATTTCTGCTTCTTTCTCTTGCATCAACTGCTTCTAAAACCTTTGCTGCTGGCTTATAACCTTGTAAGCTTCGTCCAGTCGGGCTGAGAGATCCTTAACCTCTTTTGTTTAATTGCCTTTACTTCACTGATTTCGCCTCTGAGTAGCTTCAACTCATCCAGTATCTCGGTATTGGATGGCTCTTGATTTCTACTGGCATTAATCATTGTGCTTAAAGCTTCTTTCAAACTGAGGATTGGTAAGTTTGCTTAACTGGTTTGTTGATAATGCTGTCACGGACTCCACACTCATAGGTAGGCATTTTTCCTGAATTCAGCACTAGGCCCAGTGCTTAAACTCGAGTTTATTAAGCAGCGTTGTCAAGGACGCGAGGCGTTGCTATGGCTACCGCGCATGCGCAAAAAATCTAGAAACTGAACGGGGGGCGTATAGCATGAATTTCAAAAATTTTTCTCCTCAAATTACGGCTAAGTCCAATATAGACTAAACTGCTTTCTCACGTCTAAACAACCACTGTACATTCATGCATTCGGAAATAGGTTTCAATGCTTACAGAACCTTGTAATTTCCTTCAAATCTCGACAGAACATCAGAGCTTCCTTAGCCTGTTTGTTTATGTCCCAAACGCCATCTACGTACTGTATCCAATATATTGTATGTATTCTCATATTATTGTATTAAAAAATACTACGGTAAATCTAAGCTGGTATTCTACGGAGCGGCCAATGTTTTGGTTTCAAATCAGCTGATGGCAAACACGGGTTTGTTTTGCCATAATTAACACAATTTTGAGCAAATTTTCTTGCTTCTAGTTGGCATAAACAAATATCTAGATACTTGACTTATATGAGACAAGTTATTTTTCCTTATACAGCGTGTTTTTAGGTAGAAATATGAATTGAATATGTCTTGTTGTGATTATGAACTTTTTTTTCGTTAACAGATTACGATGGCGGCATGTTTATTGCGTAAAAAAATTGTGATTCTGTTCGCAATTTTCCTTTATATTATCGTAATACGAACTTTACGTTTTTTATCTTATATCGGCATGAAACCAACAGTAAAATGTGTTCTTTCAAGCCCAGTAGTTTTGATTAAAATTATTTTATCTCAATTATATCTACTGTTGTGTTTGATGGCATACGTTTACTGGAGTTCCGTTGGCCAAAAGGAAGGAAATAGCCAAAGCAACAAAACAATTCCTCAAGTGCAAACAAACATCAAGGAGAAACCAGGAAATGATCCTAGGTTCTCTCCAGTTTGCCTCAGTTACAGATGTTCTACTGAAGGCAAAATTGAAAGATATAAACCGGGTCTGGCGCTCGAGAGCAAACAACAGGTCTCGGGACAAGCTGTCAGCCATCACGCCGATTCTCCACAAACGGCTCCGCCCCTGGGCGGAGGTCAAGAATCTATCCAAATCGGTTTCCTCTTCAATTTCCCTCCGGTGTTGGTTATCCACACGGACACTTCTCTGAGCGGGTGGGGAGGCTACTCTCAATTCAAGAAAGTACAAGGGACTTGGTCCCCTCAGTTCCGCCAGCTTCACATAAATGTATTAGAAGCCATGGCAGTGTTCCTCACATTGAAGAGGCTTCTTCCAGCCAAGAAATCTCATATCAAGCTGGTATTGGACAGTGCAGTAGTAGTACACTGCATCAACAGGGGAGGATCCAAATCAAGTCATGTGAACCATGTCATGATAGCCATATTTTCACTGGCAGCCAAGCACAAATGGCATCTATCCTCCACTCACCTGGCGGGAGTAGGAACGTGATAGCAAGACGCCCTGTCTCGTTCAGTTCCTCTAGAATCGAATGGTCTCTGGACAGGCACTCATTCCCGTGGATATGCCAAAGGGTCCCGGGCAGGCCTCCAGGTGGATCTTTTCGCATCACAATCAAACCACAAGCTCCCATGCTATGTGGCTCCCAACCTGGACCCTCTGGCCTATGCCACGGATGCCATGGCCATAGATTCAAATCAATGGGAAAAAGTTTACATCTTTCCTCCAGTGAATCTTCTGTTGAAGGTCCTGAACAAACTCAGGACCTTCAAAGGACAAGTCACTCTGGTAGACCCAGATTGGCCCAAGAGCAACTGGTTCCCCACTACTTCTGAATTGGGTCTCCGGCCTCAACGGATTTCCAATCCCAAACTGTCTCAGCCAGTACAAATGAAGACTGTGTTCGCTTCCTCAGGAATTCTCAAAACCCTAACTTTATGGACTTCATGAAGTTCCGCGGCTAAAAGAGATGCAGACATTGATCCTCAAAAACATCCTTTTTCTTAGAATCGGATAAAAGAGAATCAACTTTACGTCAATATGACGCAGCTGTTAAAAAGCTAGCAAATTTCCTAAAGGAAACGGATTCTCGAACCATGACTACTAACCTGGCTATCTCCTTCAGATCCTTATTTGAAAAAGGTTTAGCAGCCAGTACGATTACTACAAATAAGTCAGCTTTAAGGAAAATCTTTCAATTTGGTTTTAAAATAGACTTAACAGATTCTTATTTCTCGTCTATTCCTAAAGCTTGTGCTAGACTCGGACCAACAGAGACCTAGCTCAGTTTCATGGTTGTTAAATGATGTTCTCAGACTGGCCTCAGATACTGACAATGATTCATGGGATTACATATCTCTCCTAAGGAAAACACTCTTCCTGTTAAGTCTGGCTTCAAGAGCCAGAGTATCTGAACTGTCGGCTCTTTCTAGAGACTCGGGCCATATAGAATTTCTCCCATCAGGAGTTCTCCTCTCCCCAGATCGAAAATTCTTGGCCAAAAACGAAGACCCTTTAATGAGATGGGCTCCTTGGAAGATACTCTCCCTTCCTCAAGACCCTTCTCTATGTCCAGTAACTACCTTACGAGCCTACCTCTCAAGGACATCTACTAGGTCATCAGGTCCCTTATTCACGAGGGAAAAAGGTGGCACTATTTCCTTAAAAGGAATTAGACAACAGATCTTATACTTTATTAAACAAGCCAACCCAGCTTCGTTCCCCAAAGTCCACGACATTAGGGCAGTAGCCACCTCAATTAACTATTTCCAACACATGAATTTTGATGATCTAAAAAAGTATACAGGCTGGAAGTCGCCGACAGTATTCAGATGCCACTACCTGGAATCCTTAGAATCTCTAAAATTTCCAGCAGTAGCAGCGGGAAACACAGTTTCCCCTGACACTGTCTAAGTAGTTTAGTCGTAGATCCAGATCTCTTTTCTATCTGCCTCACTAACATCCTTCCTGTGACCCTGCCACCAGGTTCACCCCCCCCTCCCCCTCCTTTTTCGAGCCTTAGTTGCCAAAGGCTATATCGTGATGTTTTCCTTATTTTAATGCTAGGAATTCTCACAATTGTATATATTTTTCATTGTCTAATTTAAGTTATTATAAGTTAGCATAATTCTAGTTTTTATGATTTCTTGTTATTTAATCATAAGACTAATCTAACTACTTCACGTTAAATCAAGTGTTTATTCGCTAACTTTTGTGATTTTACTTGAGATTATATTCATCTTTTATATTTCGTTTTTTATTATTTCCTTGTACTATTTAACCTTTACCAAGCTTGTGGCCAATTCTCTGGTACTATTTCACAAAGCGACACGGGCTGAGCCCAGAAAACGGATTTTGACGAAGGAAAAATCTATTTCTGGGCAAGGGCCCGTGTCGCCCAGTGAAATCCCCCCCTTTTTTATTGATCCCACCCTTCAGCCCAAGCTTGGTTCTCTAACATTCAAGGATGGCCGCTAGAGGCGCTGGTGTTGGCGTGGGAGCACTAGTAGTAGTAGTTGCTGACGCTGGCTGTGTAACAGCTCTCTCTAGCAGGGGGATTTTGTGAAGGAGAGATCTAATTGACAAGAGGCCCGTGGTAGTGGTTTCACTCGCCCCAGAAACCATACCGACACCCTCTTTTATAGGGTGAGTGAGTCAGAATGCTCTGACATCCCATTTTGGTTTTTTCTCTGGTAATGTTAGCAATATTTACCTTAGAAATATGAACTAAAAGGATATTTCACTGGGCGACACGGGCCCTTGCCCAGATATAGATTTTTCCTTCGTCAAAATCCCTTATTTGATAACATCAAGGGCAGTTTCAAAAGCTGCCTTTGTATCATATTTATGTGCAGAAATAAAATACCTGTACGTTAATACATTTTCATACACATTTTAAACATAAAAGCATGAACATTTATAAATCGACACATCCATTGCTAAATTTGCACTCAACTTGATATTTTCAGCATAGAACAGCGTCAGAGGCATATATTTTAACCCTAAATACCTATGTAATAACTCTCAATACAATTTTTTATTATCATTTGCATAACCTTAATGGGCTGAACGGTATTCCTACAAATGTATATATTCGTTAGACATAACAGCGCTAGCGGCGCTGTTGACCGAAAATTGTGCCGTAAAAATACCTTAAAATGCTTATTTTTTTATGAATGATGTTTTTGAAGACAGCCGTAAAACCGATTCGCTGTTGAGCGATTACGCCATTAACCGCGGGCCACCTGTATTACCTTTACTAGAACTTTTAAAACACTATGAACATAAACAAACAGTGTACATATGTGTTAATACCAATTGGTTAAAGAAACTTGTCAGAGAGAGAGAGAGAGAGAGAGAGAGAGAGAGAGAGAGAGAGAGAGAGAGAGAGAGAGATTTCTCAGTACATATACGTATCCTTTTACGGCCAAGTTGGCAGCACTTAGACTAAACCCACTAAGATGGCAACACTCCCCCACCCTTGCTGTCAGGTTTCTCGACATTTTGACCAGGCTCACCCTTATCATCATAGGACATGTCATTATAGGGGATCACCTCATAGAATGACTCCTCTTTTGGAAATACACATTCCTTTGGCAGTGCAAGGATATCTCCTTGGTCTATAGTGTAATTCCTTTGGTAGTGCACAAGTTGACAGTAGGATATTTAGAACGTATCTGCGTAGAGCATATTAGCCTAGGACATCTCCTTGGGTTATCCTATTGTCTCTTCTGTCTACTTGTGGCCCCAAGCTGAGTGGCTGAGAGAGATTCCACTTTAGCACAACCTTCTCTGCCAGTCGTGTGGAGATTGTTTACACCAATCAGCAGGATCTTTATCTCTTCATGACTGGAGTCTGTCCAGTATGTCTTTCGAGCGAGAAACCTTTCTTGCGGGTATTTCAGAGGATCTTCGTCAGCTGTATAAAAGATGAGCCATCTGCTAGGATTGGCATCAACGAAGGGATTTCTCTCCACTTGGAGTTTCTGTTCAATTGTAACTCATCCAGTGCCCCTGGCAGAACAGTTTGTATCTTCCCTAATATGATTGTGTGGAGTAGGGAATGAGTGAGATGATTGGTCTCTTTCTTTGCCCTTTTCTCCTTTCTTCATACCTATGGGCAGTTTGAAAAAAGGCACTTCATATGCTGGAACTGGCTTGATGCAGGTAAGCATTGCATCCATACTGATACAGCACTTTTTATGTTCTATATAGCATATAAATCTGCTTCTCAGTGGCTCCAACTGTTCTCTCCGGCAAGGAGAGTGAGAGAGTGGTGACAAACCTGTTTCTTATGGCTAACATGGTTTGTTGCTTGAACAAATATAGTTCTTTTTTGACTTCCATGAATGCAATGAATCTGGACATGTTTCATTGTATTTAAACCCAGGCGACTTAAACATTTAAAAAGTTAAGGTCCTCTTCTTTAGAATTCTCATTTCTAGAAGAATGATCAGTGTGCCGAACCTCCAGTCAGTTCAGTATTCTGATACCTCCCTCCAAGTGTGAGTCTATCCTACTGTTAAGACTGAAGGTTTGTTCTGCGTATGAACACATGACAAATTTTTAATTAATTTGTATTTTTCAAAGCTAACAAACCTTAGGCCTTAACATTGACCACCCCTCTTATTTTTCATCCTGGGTTGGAAGAAAGACTGATGTGTCACTGGATTCAAGCGTGGTCTCTGACCTACTTCCACCTCAACTACATATCAGATGCAAGATACCAGAGATTCCTTGCATTTACCATTTTTCATTGTTTGTAACCGGTTTCCAGCTGGCTTAGAATATTAGACCTCAGGTTTGTAGCCATGAAAAATGCAAATTAATAAAAAAATTTGTCATTTTTCATTCAAGTTTTTTATGACTGTACACATTTAAGCAACAATTATAATGTTACTTATATTTTATCTTTTTTACTTTTATAACTTATTTAACTAGATAGATAGGAAAAATAAAGAGGTGGAGGAAAAAGGTTAGAAGTGCCACTTAAAAAAGGAAAACAATATTAATGGAGATGAAAACTGACATCCACATGCTCTCGATTGAGCTCTGATAAATATTCGTCAATGTCCCTTGGTTGGAGCCCTCCCAAATTCCTACGAATGCCCCTAAGGACAGCCCGATGCTTCCTTGGGGTTACTAACGGCAAATGAGACACTCTAGAAGCACTTTCATCGACACGTGGTCGCACAGAACGGCGTTGAGGAGCAAAGTCAGGTTGGGTGCTTGGTCCTTCCCCAGCATCCAAGTCCAAAACTCTCCTAACACGTTCCCTTCCGACGGGTAAAACGCGCCTTTCGCATTTCATACGACGTCCAGACATCTCTACGAACGTTCTGTAGCAACACAAATGTTCAAAGTCTCGCACAAGTTCAGAAAAACACGATTCCGACAAAAGATCGCTCTCGGACGATGCGCAGCTGATGCTGACTGGAGCGAGAAGAAAGCATTTCGCGCATGCGCACTTGGGTCACGCTTCTAAACAAAACAACACCTCGATCCGTGAACTCCCAGCATCCACTAAGGCGCGTGATTCAAAAGTTTTCGGCTGGTAGGCCTATAAGTATTTTTCCGCAAATTTTAAAAAAAACTTTTTTGAGTCGACATATGGTACGTCCATTCGGCATAAGGGGGACATTTTGACTCGACGTTTAATACGTCCATTCGGCGTTTAAGGGTTAAAAGGAATTAGGCAGCAGATATTATATTTTATTAAACAAGCCAACCCAGACTCGTTCACCAAGGTTCACGATATTAGGGGGGTAGCTACCTCAGTCAACTACTTTCAGCATATGAATTTTGATGATCTGAAAAAGTATACAGGCTGGAAATCTCCGACAGTGTTCAAACGTCACTACCTCAAGTCCTTAGAAGCTCTTAATTTCCAGCCAGTGGAGGGGAAACAGTTTCTCCTGACACTGCTTAAGTAGTATTAGCAAATTAGATCTAGATCTCCTTTCTACCTGCCTCACTGACGTCCTTCCTGCGGTTCTGCCACCGTGTAGCCTTTCCTATGCCTTAGGTGCCATATGTGCACATAGTTGTGATGTTTTCCTTATTTTTATGCTAGGATTACTCACACATAACTCTATTTTTGTGATATTGTATTTATCTTTAAGATTAATGTAAGTTACCGTATTTAATCTTAAGTCTATATTATAATCATTTATAGTTCATAAGCTCTTTTAGATTATAGTACTTAATTTTTAAGCTCTTTTAGATTATAGTACTTAATTTTTAAGTGTTTTTTATTTTATCCTTACAATATCTTTTATATCCATTATTCAAGCTTGTGGCCATTTCTCTGGTACTATTTCACGAAGCAACACGGGCTGAGCCCAGAAAAGGGATTTTGACGAAGGAAAAATCTATTTCTGGGCAAGGGCCTGTGTCGCCCAGTGAAATCCCACCCTTCTTTTGTTACCCACCCTTGGGCCCAAGCTTGACAGGCTAACCTCCAAGGATGACCGGTAGAGGCGCTGGTGGTGGCGTCAGGGGCGCTAGTAGTAGTCGTAGCTGGGAGTGGGCCTTGCATCAGCCCTCTCAGGTAGGGGGATTTTGAAGAAGGATGGATCTAAATGGCAAGAGACCCGTGGTAGTGGTTTCACTCGCCCCAGAAACCATACCGACACCTTTTATATAAGGTGAGCGTGTCAGAATATACTGACATTTCCATTTTAGCTTTTTCTCTGGTATGTTAGCAATAATTTACCTTAAAAAATGTGTGCTAAAGGGACATTTCACTGGGCGACACAAGCCCTTGCCCAGAAATAAATTTTTCCTTCATCAAAATCCCTTTTCTGGGCTCAGCTCGTGTCGCTGCGCGAAATATCCTTTAATCTATTATTTCTAGGGTAAATGTACTAACACCATACCAGAGAATAAATAAAATAAAGAAAAAGTCAGTATAACTGACTCGCTCACCCTCCAGGAGGGTGTCGGTATGGAACACTAGGCGAGTGAGACCACAACCACGAGCCAAATGCCAATGAAATCTCCCACTACCAAATCAAGAGGGGGGGAGCCGACCCACAGAGTGAGCAGCTCGTACTACTACTACTCCATCCCATGCTGTCGACTGCTGCGCCTCTGGTGGCCATCCTTTTCAGTTAGCTCGCACGAGTCACAAGTGCTATTTTTCTCTCTGTGTATTTTGTGCCCTTTCTTCGGATTTTCGATAATGGAGCGTGCAGCTATTGCAGCAGCTAAGTTAAGTACTCAGTATTTACGGTTAGTTGGTTTTTTCCGTCCCTGAGACAGTATTTGCCGTTTTTTTAGGTATAAATACGTTCTCGGGGTCGGAAGCATGGCGGCATGGTCCTGCCGCGTGATGGGTTCGTTCTTGGTCTTCCATACCTAGAACATCCCCCTTTCATTTACGCTCTATTTTGATTATCCGCGTTATTTAAGGTCTACTCAGGTTGTCATGCATGCATGTTTATCACCTTATGTAGGCTTTTTCTATCCAGACCCTAGTCTGGGTTCTTAGTATCGGCCCCTGACTAGCTTTGAGTGGTAGACTTGCCTTCGGGTTAGTCGTACACTCCTGGATTTTTTCTCCTGCTATTTTACCTTCTTTCTTTCCTTTTTATTTTATTTTTATATGTGTATTTTGTCATTATTAGGTTAGTTTTTGGCGTCTGGCTTAGCTAGGTCCCGGCTCGCAGAGCCTATTCTACCGCTGATCAGTTCGGTTGCTTCCACATAGCTTCTCTCTGATCAGTTGGTTTTAGCCCTATGGGCCTATATGCTACCGCTTTTCAGTTCAGGTTGCTTCCCGATAGCTTCTCTCTGATCAGTTGGTTGGCCTAGGTTGGGTTACCGTATCCCAGTTTACCGCCTCGTGGTCACTGCGTGATCACGGGTCAGCCAGACGCCTGCCCAGTCCCCTCTCCCCCTACCCCGCTCTCCCATAGAGTCGGGCGGGGGTGGGTCGGTCTGTCCTTGCTCGCCTCACATACCCGAGCCTGCCTCCCCCTCTCCCCTCCACCGGAGGGCTAGGGAGTCGGACAGACCCAGACTGGTTTTTCCGACCTCTCCGCTTCTCGGTCCGGCCGGCCGGGTGGGTAACGTTGTGGGGGTGGGGGCCCTGGCCTTTCCCCCCCCTCCGTTACTGCCTTGTCGCTTCCGGGTTAGCTCGAGCATGTATGTCCTCGTCGGTCCTCCCTCCTTACTAGAGCTCCTCCCTATCGGAGTCCTGGTATCCAGCGGAAGGAGATCCAAGTCCAACCATAGTTGGACCGGTGCATACAGCAGGTCTCTACTAACCTTACCGTTAGCTGAGTTACTACACTCCGCTTCAACTGGACCTAGTCCGGTTCGCTTGTGCTTAGGTTTAAGTTATTTTTAAGTTTATCTTAAGTATCTTAAACCATCCCCCCCCTCCCTTTCATATTTTACCGGATCTCTCCGGGATTATAGCCTATTCAGGCAATGCAGGGAGGGGTTATGCCCAAATTTTTTCCGAGCTCCGGCATGTAACGGAGTTCTTTTGCCCTTTAGTCTGTAAGTGATATCCCTTTAAGATACTCATGTGTCTTCCCACTTACAGGCCACAAACTGTGAGCATCCGGGATGTTCCGCTACAACTTCAGGACCCTTGTGGACACGAAGTTTGCCGGTCCCATGCTCCATGCGCGACTCCGACGGGGACATCCAGGTCTGGTACCATGAAACGTGTACCATATGTTACGATCTGGTGAGCCAGCTTTTGGAAGGCGTAAGTATTCCCACCTCCAGTAGCTGCTTCGCTTCTTTAGTACTTAAGGTTTTCATCATTTATTAACTTAAGGCATCTAGTTTAAGTTATACTCTAAGTTTTAGTTTTAAGTGATTCTTAAGTCTAAAATACGCCCTCTTCTTACAGGCTCCGCAGTAAGGGATACAGCACTGGCTACCCTGCGGGCCTGGGTCGGAGGTTTTGGCAAGAACGCCGCCAAGGGTCAGCCCTACATACTTGATAAGCGATTGGCATTGCTCATCTTTCCCGGAGGCAAGGCGACAGGGTACGTCGACCCGGTAGAGGCGGACCCGTCTATTGCCTTCATCCAACAACAGCTGGCGGCCTCCTTAACTGAACAAGACCAGGATATCTCCACGGATGTCGCTACCCTGGATATTAATGTTGAACCTATGGTAGGTATAGACGACCTGTTGGTCGAGGTAAGTAATGCAGGTACCAAGGTCTCCCTTGAGTCTGACTGTCTCTTCTACTCCTGCAACCTCTCCATCCTTCCAAGGCTTTACGGCTGATGAATTGTATACTCCTCCTGAGGCTTCGGTTTAGACCTAAGATCAAGTCTAAAGTAATGACCTTGACTAAGACGTCATCGTCTTCGAAGAAGACGTCCTCGTCTTCTTCCTCGCGTAAGTCTCCGGCTCGTAATCCCGGCCCAGACAGGTCTAAAGGGTCTAGCTCCGGCTCTAGTCCTCGAAAAGTAAACCCAAGGAGAGATCTCGCACCCCGGCGGAGCTATCACCAGTTCCGCTACCTTTGGTTCCTATTCAGAGCCTACCTCCACCTCCGCAGCAGCTCCGGCTTTGGACTCCAATGCTGGCCTGTTGCAAACAGGTGGGCGATCTAGTGGGATCCCTTTAAGAGTAGTATGGAACAAATGATATCTCGCCTATCGGACAGGATCACTTCTCAGGATTCTATTATAGCCGGTCTAAGAGAAGCCCCTCTAGCCTCGGGTCCAACCTCAAACCTCCAACACTAGTGGATCTCATCTTCCCCCGTATGACTCGCTGCCGCTTTGCTCCTCCATGACAATCCTTGGAGATAGCGTCATATGCCCCCTTCCAGGATGGTCTCATCTCCATACCGGAGTTCGGAACTCGAAGAATAGAGGACTTCGAGTTCTACCCGGAAGGCCTACAGCCTCCTTTTATAGGCTACGCAAGGCTCACGCCTTCGGCTATGGTTCGGGACGATAGGGTACCAAAGGAGACAGTCCTCTATTCTCGAGACCAGGCTCAGCGAGAATGGCTCAGATGTTTAGAGGACATGGATTGTTCGAACACCAAGTACACCATTTAAAAGTCCCTTTACCATTTTCACAATGGATGAGAGTACCCCCGCTCCCGTTCCTAACCAAGATAGCAAGGTCGACCATCTCAGCAGCTCAGAAGGGGGAACCCATGCCTCAGTTGAAAGAAGCAGATCCCACATCTCCATTGCTCCCTTCAATCGGAGAATTGTGGGAAGACTTGCCAGAATACATTCTCAGCTGGCAAACTCAAACCTGACTGTGCTATGGAGCAGTTTGGTGAAAAGCTACCCAGGCTCCCAGATAGTCTTATTCAGGCTGAATTTGACTCAAAATCACGACTAGCCAGATCAATCAACTCGATGGCTATGTCTGAGGTAGCAACCATGGCTTATGGTTCAGAACCAATTTTTAAGCTTATGACCAAAGCCCTGACTCAAACGGTGCAGTCAGATATGTTCGAGTTTGCCACTGCTAGAACGAATTGTAGGAAGCATGTCCTGCTAGAGGCAACCATTCGACATGAACCGAATAGGTTACTCTCTTCTAACATCTGGGGCGCAGATCTCTTCCCAGAGGCCATGGTTAAGGAAGTACAGGCAGAGGCTACGAGGTTGAACCAGAGCCTTAAAGACCGTTGGGGTCTTACGGCTAGGAGGAGGCAAGACCTGACACCTAAAGGTAAGGGACAAAGGAAACCCAGACGTTTCCAACCTTACCAAAAGAAGCAACCGCGCTTCCCTCAGCAAGTTCCAGCTGTGCCGTTAGTGCAGACAGCCCAACCCTCCACGTCTAAAGGTCAATCACAACCTATTTATGTGATATCCCCTCAGCCTCAACCCTCCACCTCATACGCCATCTCTCCAGCTTACAATCAAGCCTTCGAGAGTCAAGCTTCTCAGAAGTATGACCGCTCGGGCAAGGGAGGCAGAGGTAAGCGGTCCTTTCGTGGGAGAGGATCAGGAGACCCCTTCAATAGGGGAAAGCACTTCAGAGGAGGCCGAGGTGGTTACAAGAACCAATGAAGAACTTCAGGTAGGAGGGAGGCTGTTTCACTTTCGCCACCGGTGGAACTTCAGCCAGTGGGCTCAGAGCATAGTGTCAAAAGGGCTGGGTTGGAGCTGGTTGACGAACCCACCTCCAGCCAGACCTTTCCGTCAACTTCCTTCCAAAGAATTGACAGAGTACGCAGAGGACCTCCTTCAGAAAGGAGCTATAGCCAAAGTCAAGAGGTTAAAATTTCAAGGTCGCTTGTTCAGCGTGCCAAAGAAAGGCTCAAACAAAAGAAGGGTAATCTTAGACTTGTCCCGCTTAAACTTAGCCATCCGCTGCGACAAGTTCAAGATGCTCACGATCTCACAGGTGCGGACCTTACTTCCCCGTGGGGCCGTCACCACCTCTATCGATCTTACAGACGCCTACTATCATATCCCTATTGCAAGACACTTCCGTCCATATCTGGGATTCAAGATAGGAGACCAGACATTCTCCTTCAAGGTAGTTCCATTCGGGCTCAACGTGGCACCCAGGGTGTTCACGAAACTAGCGGAAGTAGTAGTGCAACAGCTCAGAGCGCAAGGGATTATGGTAGTGGCGTATCTCGACGATTGGTTGATCTGGGCCCCATCAGTCGAAGATTGCAACAAGGCCACACTGAAAGTGATCCAGTTCCTAGAATATCTAGGATTCAAGATAAACAAATCCAAGTCGAGACTCACTCCAGAGTCAAACTTTCAGTGGCTAGGCATTCAATGGAATCTATCCTCACACACTCTGTCGATTCCATCTACCAAAAGGAGAGAAATAGCGAAGTCAGTCAAGCAATTTCTGAATCACAAACTAGCATCCAGGAGAGCTCAAGAAAGGATCCTCGGCTCTCCTCCCAGTTTGCATCAGTAACGAACATCTTGATGAAAGCCAAACTGAAAGATCTAACCAGGATTTGGCGCTCACGAGCAAATGTCAGGTCCAGGGACAAGCTATCCTCAGTGCCTCTGATTCTAAAGAATCGGCTTCGGACCGTGGGCAAAAGTCAAGAATCTATCAGTGTCAGTACCCCTTCAGTTTCCCTCCACCAGGGATCACCATCCACACAGACGCGTCCTTAAGCGGCTGGGGAGGGTACTCCCAAGTCAAAAAGGTTCAAGGGATTTGGTCACCTCAGTTCCGTCAGTTCCATATAAACGTACTGGAGGCAATGGCAGTATTCTTGACTCTGAAAGATTACTTATCCCACCAAAGTACTCCCACATAAAGCTAGTCCTGGACAGCGCAGTGGTAGTACATTGCATAAACAGAGAAGGCTGCCAAGTCACGTCATCTAAATCACGTCATGATAGCCATCTTCTCCCTGGCAGACAAATTCAGTTGGCATCTTTCCTCCACCCACATAGCTGGAGTCAGAAACGTCATAGCAGACGCCCTATCCCGATCAGTACCCCTAGAGTCGGAATGGTCACTAGACGACAGTTCGTTCCAATGGATCCTTCAAAGAGTCCCAGGGCTTCAGGTGGATCTCTTCGCATCCCAACGCGAACCACAAACTACCGTGTTATGCTAGCCCCCAACCTGGATGACCCTCTGGCTTACGGCCACGGAGAGCCCTAGCTCTAGACTGGAACAACTGGGGGAAGATTTACGTCTTCCCTCCAGTGAATCTCCTTATGAAAGTATTGGACAAACTCAGGACATTCAAGGGTCAAGTGGCTCTAGTAGCCCCAGACTGGCCGAAGAGCAATTGGTACCGATGATTTTTGGGAACTGGGCCTTCGTCCCCTTCGGATCCCCAGTCCCAAGCTCTCCCGTCCAGTACAAACGAAGACTGTGTTCGCTTCCTCAGGGATTCTCAAAACCCTAACTTTATGGATTTCATGAAGTTTGCGGCAAAAAGAGATGCGAATATTGACCCTCAGAATATTCTCTTCTTGGAATCCGATAAAATGGGATTCAACTTTGAGGCAGTATGATGCTGCTGTCAAAAAGTTAGCAACCTTCCTGAGAGAGTCAGATATCAGAATCATGACAGTTAATTCAGCTATATCCTTCTTCAGATCCTTATTTGAAAAGGTTTAGCAGCTAGCACGATTACGACAAACAAGTCAGCCTTGAAAAAGATATTTCAATTTGGATTTAACATAGACTTGACGGATACCTACTTCTCGTCTATTCCTAAGGCATGTGCTAGACTTAGGCCTTCTGTGAGGCCTACGTCAGTTTCATGGTTCTTAAACGACGTTCTAAAACTGGCTTCCGAAAACCGATAATGACACATGCTCGTTTATGATGCTCCTAAGGAAAACCCTATTTTTATTAAGCCTGGCTTCAGGAGCAAGAATTTCAGAACTGTCGGCTTTATCCAGAGATCCGGATCATATTCAATTCCTTCCCACAGGGGAAGTTCTACTTTCTCCGGAACGTAGCTTTTTGGCGAAAAATGAAGATCCTTTGATGAGGTGGGAACCTTGGAAAGTATTACCTCTTCCACAAGAGGTATCCCTTTTGTCCAGTTGCAACCTTACGAGCCTTTTCTATCCAGGACCTCCTCATCTTCATCGGGGCCCTCTTTAAAGAGGGAAAAAGGTGGAACTTTATCCATTAAAGGCATCAGGCAACAAATCCGTACTTTATTAAGCAAGCCAATCCTGACTCTTTCCCAAAAGCACATGATGTCAGAGCGGTAGCCACCTCAATTAATTATTTCCAACACATGAACTTCGATGAGTTGAAAAAGTATACCGGATGGAAATCGCCGACAGTGTTCAAACGCCATTACCTTAAGTCCTTGGAAGCTCTGAAATTTTGTTCAGCAGTAGCAGCGGGAAACATAGTTTCCCCTGACTCTAGTTAATTCGTAGTAGAAGATTCAGTCCTCCTTTCTACCTGCTTCACCCAACAGTTCGTCTATTCCTACCGTGTTCATTTACATTCACCTTGTGCCTTAGCTGCTTTTTGATAATGTAGTGGGTGCCCCTTACTTTGGCTAGGGACACTCACAGATGATTATGCATATTGATCTCATGGATGTTACCCCCTTATTTTTATGCTAGGGGATATCATCATTTATAATGGTTACGGGTTTTGTATATTAAGTCCATATCATTCCTTATATATTATCATTGTTGGTTATTTTGTTAATTTGATTGTTTTAATTGCTATTATATTTTTGATACATGCCTTTACACAGATACCATTTTGTTACATGTAAGCCAATTTACCTCTGTACATATGTAAATTACCTTATGTTAAGAAACATGTTTAGGAAATTAAGGGTAATTTAAGCATAATTTTTAGGTTTGTATCCCAATGTGTATTTGTATCTTTTTAGCAATTATATTCTTTTTATATTTACTTTATTTTATTTGAGACCTATGATTATTTTAATTTATTACTTTTGTTTACAATCTTGTGCTATTTCTCTGGTACGATTTCGCGCAGCGACACGAGCTGAGCCCAGAAAAGGGATTTTGACGTAAGGAAAAATCTATTTCTGGGCGATTGGCTCGTGTCGCCAGCGAAATATCCTTTAATCTATTATTTCTAGGGTAAATGTACTAACACATACCAGAGAATAAATAAAATAAAGAAAAAGGTCAGTATAACTGACTCGCTCACCCTCCAGGAGGGTGTCGGTATGAACACTAGGCGAGTGAGACCACAACCACGAGCCAAATGCCAATAGAAATCTCCCACTACCAAATCCCTCCAAGAGGGGAGCCGACCCACAGAGTGAGCAGCTCGTACTACTACTACTCCATCCCATGCTGTCGACTGCTGCGCCTCTGGTGGCCATCCTGAAGTTAGCAGACAATCTTGGGCGAAGGGATGGGTAGGGTGGGATTTCGCTGGCGACACGAGCCAATCGCCCAGAAATAGATTTTTCCTTACGTCAAAATCCCTTTATTATGAAATAGGGTGAAAATGACGAACATAATCAGTTTTTTTTACACAAAATAACATGCTCCCACACCATCTAATAAAAAAAAAATTGAGTTCACAACAAGTACATAATTAAATCATATTTCATCTTAAAAGCACTTCATATAACGAAAAAAGGGATTTTGACAAAGGAAAAATCTATTTCTGGGATTGGCCTGTGTCGCCCAGTGAAATGTCCCTTATAGCACTCATCTCAAGGTATAAATAATTGCTAAATATACCAGAGAAAAAAGCCATATGGAAGGCCAGAGTTACTACCTCTGGATAGTTTTTATACCGACACCTTCATAGGTGTCGGTATAAAAACAGGGTGAGTGGATGCCACTACCACAGACCTCCAGCCAATTAGTTCTCTCCTCTCTCAAAATCCCTCACCAGAGAGGAGCCCTTACAACGGCCACCCTCCGCTCGCCACTACTTTTTCTGCCAAGATACTACATTCCTGAATACGCACCCAAGCTTGGGCCAGCTAAAGGGTGGTGAAAGGAAAAGAGAGGGATGGGTTCACTGGGCGACACAGGCCTTCACCCAGAAATAGATTTTTCCTTTGTCAAAATCCCTTTTCTGGGATTGGCCTGTGTTGCCCAGTGAAATAGTAACAGAGAATCAGCCATACAAGCTTGGAAGATCTAGAATAAGACTTAAAACATTTTATATATATAAAAAGAAAAATAAAACTTTTCCTTACCATCATGTTTTAATGATCTAAGATTAACAATAACCAAAACAGGAGTAAATAGTGTAAAAAACATATATGGCCAAGTTCATACCATCACCAGAAAAGTCAACATAGGTAATGAATATACAGTTATATGAATAATGGACTATGTACAAGTACAGGAGTGGGTTGATAAGCAATCCAGTCCGATTAAAAAGGCAAGAAGGGAGGGAACACAAGCGAGGCAGGTAGGTGAGAGGGAGTACCAAACGGTAATAATAGTCAAAATAGTGATAATTAATAATATCCAACTTCACAAACTACATAATTAGGCTGTATCAGGTAAGACAAAGTTTCCTGCAGCCACTGCAGAATATTTAAGGGGCTCTAGAGACTTAAGATAGTGGCGTTTAAATACTGTCGGGGATTTCCAACCCGTATACTTTTTGAGATCATCAAAGTTCATATGATGAAAATAGTTAACTGAGGTAGCTACTGCTCGGATATCATGTACCTGAGGAACTGAATCCGGATTAGCTTGTTTAATAAAATAAAGAATTTGTTGTCTGATGCCTTTTAAGGAAATGGTTCCACCTTTCTCTCTAATAAAAAGAGGACCTGAAGACCTATTAGAAGTCCTGTTAAAATAACACTTTGGTGTAATAACTGGACATAATGATGGATCCTGTGGAAGAGGGACAATCTTCCATGGGGACCATCTGTTCTGAGGGTCTTCATTCTTTGCCAAGAATTTCAGGTCCAGAGAAAGCAGAACTTCTCCTGACAGGAGGAAATCAATATGATTTGGTTCTCTAGAGAGAGCCGACAGTTCTGATATTCTAGCACCTGAGGCCAGGCTCACTAAAAATAATGTTTTCCTGATTCATTATCAGTATCTGAAGCTAACTTGAGTACTTCATTTAAGAACTAGGAGACCGTATGAGGTCGATTTACTGGTCTCAGCCGAGCACATGCCCTAGGTATAAACGAGAAGTACGAATCTGTTAAATAAATATTAAAGCCAGACTGAAATATCTTTTTCAAGGCGGATTTAGTCGTAGTAATAGTACTAGCAGCTAGGCCTTTTTCGAAGTTCTAAAAAATGAAATTGCCAGGTTCATGGTCACTGTCTGAGCATCTGATTCTTATAGAAAGATGGCTAATTTCCTCACTGCTGAATCATACTGGCGGAGTGTCGATTCTCTTTTTTTGTCTGATTCGGCAAATAGTGTGTTTAGCGGGTCAATATTAGCATCTTTCTGTGCCGCAAACTTCATGAAGTCCATAAAGTTAGGGCATTCAGAAACTCTTAATGGAAAGCTGGAAACCAGTCTGAGTTTGTACCAACCCTGAAGTCAGCATTGGGTTTGGGAATCCTTCTGGGTGCCAAGTTTTTTAAACTCTAGTAAGGGAAGAGGAAACCAATTCTGCTTCTTCGGCCAGGTTGGGGTGCTACCAACTCTTATCTGCCCTTTGGAAAGATCTGAGTTTGTGTATAACTTTCATCCCCAAAAAGTTTATTGGCGGAAAACAGGTAAATCCTTCAGCCAATTGTTCCAGGTCTAATGGAACATCGCATCTGTGGCCGTGAGCTAGGGATCCCAAAATTGGGGACCCACATAAGCATGGAAGGTTTGTTTGTGGTTGGACTCGTGGCGCAAAACAGGTTCACCTGAAGGTCCCGAATCCTGTAGGCCAAATCCAATTGAATGGATTTTTGCGTCCAGGGACCAATTCCCGATTTCAACGGCAGCGAGAAGATCGCTTATTCATTCACATGAATTTATGTGGCTTGACGTTGGAGCCCTCCCTCTGTTTAGGCAGTGAACACTTATCCACTGCACTGTCCAAGACTAGTCCTGATATGAATTTTGTTCCTGGCTGGAAGCTCAAGGTCCTTTTTTAGGGTCAGGAAAACGGCCATGCCTCCTCCGGATGTTGAAATAAGCTGGCAAGGTACCCCCTGGTCCCCTCCAACTACCGTCGACCATGTTTACCTTGAAACCTTCTTTTGTTGCTGGGAGAATAGCCCCCCAACCATTCCGCTCAGATAAGGCGGTCCCGGTGGTGGACTAACTAGGAGACGGCGGGGGAAATTGGAGTTGGAACTGACTTGGAAAGACTCTTAGTTGTTTTCGTTCATGGATGTAGTCCTTTTTTTTTTTTTTTTTTTTTTTCCCTTATGTATCAACTGGAATCGAAAGAGATTTTGGCTCTGAGTCTGCTGTTTTGGACTCTTTTCCGCCCATACCACGGTTGATGTCCTTCAGTCTTTGCTTTTCAACAAGAGATTCTGTTAAGTGAAGCAAAACTGAGTGCAACCTAATACTGTTTCTTTGGGTACGAACGAGAACCTCCCGTCTGTTTTTAGAAATTGTCTCGTAGCTTTCGCTATCTCCTTTGCACTTGGTTTTGCGGAAAAGAGATAGTTTGGTGTGGTTGGTTAGATCCCTAAAATGGATTCCTAAACCATTTGAAAGCGAAAGACCACTGGGAGTGGAGACGGGAACTTTTGTTACTTGTTTTTATTCTGGAAATCCCCAGAATACTCTAGGAATTTTATTACTTTTGGCTGTTGCCCTGGCAAATTTCTGTTTCTTTGGGGTTTTGGGTCCCAAACCTAAGCCCCCAGTCGTCCTAGGTAAGCTTACTCGCTTAACCCACTGAGCTCTTAGTTCCTGAACTATTGTTCCTCCCAGTTCCATTTTTGGTGAATATTCTGGGCGCTATCTTGAAGCCCTCAAATTGGCATTACTCTGAACGAGTTCAAGGCCTGTTCTTCCTAGTTTGAATCCTAGGTAGGGAGAAAACGTTTTTCTCGCGCTTATCGGGACGTGATGAATAAGCGTCTGTAAGATCGATAGAAGGTTGGTTGACGGCCCCCCACGGGCAAGTTAAGGTCCGTTACCATACGAGAACGGTTATCATGCGGAACACTTGTCGCATTGAATGTTATGGAGTTGAGACGGGACCAAGTCTAGAAAGAATCACTCTTCGTTCGTCCGTGTCCTTCTTTTGGCGCGGTGGTGAACAAACGGTCCCTTGGAAACTTCAGGTTGTCCTGACATTTCTTTAAATTGCCTTCTTCTGGATAAGGTCTTTGGCATAATTTAGAAGGTTCTGTCCGATTGGGATTTGGTGGAATCTTGACTGGGGTGGAGGGTAGGCCCTTTTTATCCATCTCCACCCCAGACCTTTTGGATACTATACTTTGGGCCCGATGGGAACTGAAGGGTCCAATGGTTCCCCGGAATAGGTACGTCCTCCCACCTACCTGAAAAGAGGATCATTGGTTGCATTGAGGGTCCTTACTTCCTCTGCCTCCTCTGAAACCTCTGCCCACCTGGAGGTAGCTCTGGGAAACCAGCTCTCTGTTGCCAGTAAAGCTCCCTCTTTGGCTCTACAACCTCTTTGCTTGCCTAGTTATAGCTTTGAAAAAGAAATTCCCTGTCGTTTCAAACGGAAAGCATTGAAGGCAGGGGATGTCCTTGAATGTAAGCCGAACTCGAGGGTCTGTTGAGTTGGCTGGCTTTGTAATCGGACAAAAGATTGTTGCTGTGGGTCGTAGACCTTCGAAAGTTGAAGGTTGACCAAAGCTGGGAGACAGGGACTGCTTGCACCACTGTCCCTGTGAGCTGAGAGGTCTGGAAAGGGCTAAATACGTTCCTGAGACCGACCTCTTGCAAAAATAAACCTGTTTTTGGGTTTGTGGTCCGGAGGCCTCAAAGCTTCCCCTTGAAGGAAGGCCCCCAGCGAAAAAGGAGGTTCTGATTAGCCCTAGCTGCCTCACTGATGACTACCATTTACCTACGTTCATCAGGGGAACGAATTTGGGCCCCCAACAAATCAAAAGCCCTTAATCAAGTTTGGTTAGGCTCGTGCCTGATGGAAGCGTAGGGCCAGGACTGGCTTCCCTGCCAATTCCGCCTAGCAACCACAAAGTCTTAACAGGTCACACTGGAAAGTTCTGCAGCAGCGACTTTGTTATGGACCCACCGGGAATAAAGGTCCTAAGAGTAAGGACAAGAGGCCCGTTCAATTGTCTGCCATAGTAACTGAAATTGATCGACCTACTCAGTCTACCATTTTAGCTTCAAACATTTCTGCCTTTATCCAAGGCATCCCTGGAATTCTGGGTAGCCTTTTGTCGACATAAAACTGTGTGGAAGCAACAACTCCGGGTCGAGTCTGCCCACTGTGAAAGTTTTCCGGACGGGCCCAATCCCAGCACTCCAAATCTCCGGAAAAGAAGAACAGAGAGGTAGGCTCTGTCTCTCAAGTTTGAGGCATTGGTTTCTCTCTAATTCCGGCCATGCAACAGAGTTAATTCCGCAATTCTTGGAAGTACAATGGGGTCGGGAATGTTTAATCCCCTACCAACGAAACATGGTTGTAAACAACCTTTATTTGGCGTCACTTTAGTGCTGATGCACTCCCACATTCTGAAAAGGGTGCGGACCCATGGCCGACTGTGCCTGATCCCTAGGATTTAGATCAACCAGTCTCCTTCCTTGGGGACTTTGTCTAAACCACGTTACAAAGGCTTCCTCAGCTAAACGAGCGTAGCCTGGGAAGGGAAATTGGCGGCCCTCCCGGGAAGAATTCCATAGGGAAATTGGAGGCCCCCCGGGAAAGAATTCATTAATCTTCCACCGGACGATACGGGTGCCACCATCCCTCAATTGTCAGCAATGCACTCGGCTAAAGGAGCATGCAGAAAGGGCCTAACCACCATGGGTTGTTGTCCTCGAATGGGGGAGCTTAGACGCATCCAGTACGCAAAGGGATTGCTGTGTTAACCTCCAGACTGAAATAAGTCCGGCCAGCAAACTCTCCTGAGTTTTGTAGTCTATGAGCAAGGAGCAGGATGGACTGGTTTTCCCCCTGATGTTTTTAAGCCCGAATCGAGCTGAGAGGACATCGATTTGGAATCTCGAGTCTACCATGCTGCCCACGGTCTTCTCCATGGAAGAAGACCTTGCAAAAGCATCAGGGTTTAAAGCCGGATTCCCAACAGTCTGGTTTTAGGACCTTTAGCTCTTGACCCTTTATGTGGGGGAAGTAGCTTTCGACCAAGGCAGGTCAAAGGCTTGGTAAGCCAATGATAACCTGGCGGGAGTCCGCTTGGTAGCAAAGGCTTAGCTGGTCTGGCAGCCTTCTGCAGGGACTTCCTTGTTTAGGCGTTTTCCACCTTGGGGATTGACCGAAACCAGACCTATCCCGCCAAGGATCCTGGTCTTTGAAGAAGCCTGGAAGGGAAGATGAAGAATAGGATGGGAGTAAATAACTTGTAATTTTAGAACTAAGACCTCCATTGCCTCACTTAGCCTCCCTTACCTTTCCTTGTGGAGTTCCTGGATTCCATGGCCAAGGTTCCCGATTGCAGGGCTGACTGTCTGCTAACCTCTTCCGGTCACTTCCTCAATAAAAACCCTCTTCCAGGGGGAACTGGGTATCCAGAACGGATCCTCTCTATGGAATAGGACCACAAGTTCCCTAGCTACTGCTGCCGAAGTCCTTGCATTGGGATAAAGGAGAGAAACACATCATCCTCTGACCAGCCATATAGGGGCATTCCAAGCGGTCACATTCCTACCGATAGCCGCCCCCCACCCCAGATCTTAAGGTTTGCTAGGTGAGGAGGGCCTTGCGCGCCAGATGGGGTTCTGTAAAGAAAGGACAAGAAATCAGACCCTCCAGAAATTGCCCATCGTTTCTACGGAACTATGATTACAAAAATAAAACATTTACCTAAGGTGCGGATGGTACCTACCGACTCATTAGTTTTACGTTTTTGAAACTAAAGCGTAACATACTTCGCAGACCCCATCCCGGATGCCAAAACTAGGATGTTGTCCATCTCACCGAACAGCTGGCATGAAGAAATCGGCAGGACTCGCATCCCCCCACAAGGTTGTTGGGGGTGTGAGGATGGTCTGAACAGCCCAACTCCAGACAGTGGTGTACCATCTGTTTAAGTCAGAAATTGATACATATGAGCACACTTGAAAAATTAGTTTTATGAACAGCTAGTTTACAGGGAAAAAACAATGGAACTCCTCAGTAAGAATTCGTTACTAAAATATCAAGCTAGTGAAAATCTCCACTTTGCTGCCGGAATCCATAATCTCTTTATCAAAAATCGCTAAGACCGAGAGAAACTGGCCTAATAACAGAGCATAAAAACGGAGGGGCCAGGTAACCTGGGTCTGGGAGTCCTGAACGCATCGGAAAAGGAGTAGCTATTCCAAGCAATTATTGGAAAAGTAATTCTAAACCTAGTTCCACCCCACCGGAACATGGGGGCAGAAGCGATAAAATTAGAGAATAATGGAAAACAGAGCGGCGGACCCAACGGTACTAATAACTTCTGGGTGTGTAACTAAACCTGGTGAGAGTGATTGATCAGATCAACACTTCGAATCCGAGAAACACAGAGGACCGGTAGAAGCTGCCCACAGAGATTAACATAATCTTCTACTCCTTGACCTTCCTCCAACTAATCACCCCGGAACTAGTGCTCGAAGTCTCTTAGCTTGCCATTCCCCGGTGGAAGGGTTACTAGCCACAGGCGAGCTAACGAAACACCACCGGAAACAATCCGGACCGGTGAACGGAAGAGCACGGAGGGGGTGGAAAGTAACCTATCAGAAATAAATGAAAAAAAAAAAAAAAAGGGAGGGGGGGTTAACTAACAGAGATTACATAACTCTTAACTAACTACCTTTAACCTCCTCCGACTAAATCCCCCCGGGATGGTTGCTTAACCCACTCCAGCTGCCATTTCCCCCATAAGGGTTACTGAGGGACAGCGAGCTAAACGCAAACACCACCAGAACAGTTACCGGGCCGGAAGGAAGAGCACGGAGGGGAAGGGAGGGTAAACTAGTAATCGCCTGGCAACAGCGAACCAAGTCAGGTGATTATCCCACCTTCTGATAAAGCCACGTGGAAAAAACCTACAAACTAAAGGGGGCAGAAGAACCGGCAGGCCAAACTGGGGGGGACACCCTAAAGGAGGTACTAGCTGGAGGCTAATACTAAACCAAAATATTGAAACAAGGTAAAAAAAATTATTGGCAAGTCAACCGACGAAGTAAAAAAGCCAATCCATGCTACTAGCCTAGCCTCCCAATGCCCTCCAAAATCAGCTTATACCAAATCTTGAGTCCAGGTGGCCTTGAGGACGGCCGCCTACCTGGAAGTCAACGAAAGAGGAAAACTCAGAACCTAAACTAAACCCATCCAAAAGTCGAATATATCAACCTGGTCAGGAAAGATGGGTCTAGCAAAACCTTACATTCATGAATAACGAAGGAGAAATCTCTAGTAAAGGATCAACCTTCCAAAAAACTAAAAATTATTAGCTGGTGGTCAGGATCACCAAAGAAAACTAAAACCAACTAAGGTAGAGAGAAAAAAAACTTTCTTAACCGCCTAGCCTAACTTCCAAAACATTAACCTAGATCTGGTCAGGTAGGCTAGGAACGGTAATAAATGGCTGGCCAAGGATAAGGCTAAATTTCGAAAAATGTTTCGGTTTTTGTGGAGGACTACCAACCTCATCAATATAATTTAGCAAATAATATTGTAACATAAACTAAATAACAATAAAATCATCTACATAAAATGCATGAGCACCGCGAAATAATGAGAGTTCTTTTACTTCTCAAGTAATATGCGTAACACTAGGCTAGCCTAGATCGCCTCAACACAATACTCGCGCATGTAGCAGAATGAAATATTATTGCACTCTCATGAGGGAACCAAATCGCTCCTGAAGGCCTTTGAAAAAGAGAGAGAGGGAAATCTCTAATAGGCTATAATTAAAATTGATGAAATCTATTAACCCTTATACGCCGAGAGGACGTATTTTACGTCGACATTTTTTGTCTCTCGGGTGCCGACTGGGCGTATTTTACGTCAACATATAAAAGTTTTTTTAAAAATTCGCGGAAAAATACTTATAGGCCTACCAGCCGAAAACTCTTGAATCACGCACCTTGGGGGATGCTGGGAGTTCATGGATCAAGGTGTTGTTTTGTTTACAATCGTTACGCAGGCGCGCAAGAGCGAACTTCTTTCTTGCTGCACTAAAAAGTATCGGTGACACATCTCTGAAATTATTTTGTCACTTTGACATAATTTTTGTACCATTTTAAATATGCCGTTACATGGAGTATTATATATGAAAATGTGAGCATTTTTATGTAGAATACAACAAAAAAAATACTCATGATTGTAGCTTTTTTCAGTTTTGAGATATTTTCATACAAATAACGATAAGTGCCAAAATTTCAACCTTCGGTCAACTTTGACTCTACCGAATTGGTCTAAAAACGCAATTGTAAGCTAAAACTCTTATATTTTAGTAATATTCAATCAATTACCTTCATTTTGCAACAAATTGAAAGTCTCTAGCACAATATTTCGATTTATGGTGAATTTATGAAAAAACTTTTTCCTTACGTCCACGCGGTAACTCTTCCGAAAAAAATCATACATGCGATTGTGGTAGTGTTTGCACCATTTTAAAATTAGCCGTTACATAAAATTTTATATATGGAAATGTGCGCAATTTCATGCACAATACAACTAAAAACAACCCATGGTTGTAGCTTTTATCAGTTTTGAAATATTTTTATATAAAAAATGATAAGTGACAAATTTTCAACCTTCGGTCAACTTTGACTCTACCGAAATGGTCGAAAAACGCAATTGTAAGCTAAAACTCTTATATTCTAGTAATATTCAATCATTTACCTTCATTTTGCAACAAATTGGAAGTCTCTAGCACAATATTTCGATTTATGGTAAATTTATGAAAAAAATAACATTTTCTTTACGTCCGCGCGGTAACTCTTCCGAAAAAATCATACGTGCGATTGTGGTAATGTTTGCACCTATCTAAATTAGCCGTTACATAAAGTTTTATATATGAAAATGTGCGCAATTTCATGCAGAATACAACAATAAATAATTGAAGGTTCTAGCTTTTCTCATTTTCGAAATATTTGCATATAAATCACGTAAATAAATAGAAAACCACGTTCGGTCAACTTTGATCTACCGAAATGGTTGAAAAACGCAATTGTAAGCTAAAACTCTTACAGTCTAGTAATATATAGTCATTTATCTTTATCATGAAACAAATTTGAAGTCTCTAGCACAATATTTAGATTTATGGTGAATTTAAAAAAAAAAACCTTTCCTTCCCTCCGCGCGTGCGGATTCTCCGCCACAAATCTCCAAAATGCCTACGTCGCATTCTCGGAAATATTTGCTCAGTTTCTTATTAGGCATTTCATAGAGTTTTATATATGAAAATGTGCGCAATTTCATGGAAGAATTAAAACGAAAAAAAATATTTTGAAGGTTGTAGCTTTTCTAATTTCTGAAATACTTGCATATAAATTAAAATATATAAAAAAATTCGGACATGCGGTCAACTTTAACTCGTCCGAAATGGTCGAAAAACTGCAATTGTAAAAAAGCTAATACTCTTACAGTAATATAAAGTAATATTCAAATCATTTGTCTTCATTCTGAAAGAATTGGAAAAGTCTCTAGGACAATATTTAGATTTATGGTGAATTTTTGAAAAAATATATGTTTTACGTCCGAGCGTTACGAATTCATGCATTATTTTTGTGATAAATATTTTCTCTGTGTTGCTTTTATCGTTTTACAATGTGTTATATACCAAAACCTGATCGCAATTTACTGTACAAATTACAACGAAAAAAAAAACAAAAATTAACTCGTTTTACCTTTAACCGTTTTGTGCATAGCGCGATTTGAATACAATTTATATATGAAATTTTGTTTTTGCGCTATTCATATATCGCATTATTTATATATGATAATGGATAATTTTTTTCATTTCTGATGGTTGCATACTAAACTTTGGGCAGTGACAAAAAAAGGAGCCTAAATGAACTCTTAATCTTGAAAACTAAGCGCGCTGTGATTTTTTGAAAAAAATCTTTTTTCTGCTTCCGCAATTACTCCGAGACCACCTCGGCACACGAAAGACGATTTTTAATATACCCCTTCGGCGTTTAAGGGTTAAAACAACCCTATCGGAACCCATCAGGAGCAAAATGGTAAAATTCCACGATAATAGTAACGTATACTGTAATGATCAAAAGGGATAATGATTTATCGTAATAAAAAAGTTGAGGAGACTAATTACGCGAACAGCAATGCATTTAAATGGCCGAGCAGAGAGACGATACGCTCGGCTCCCAAGTAACATTACAAATAAATAAAACCACATAAAATGCACCGTTGCCCGAACGCGTTTAAAGTCAGAAAAATAATACTCAACTTAGATGAAGATGCTTCTTGAAGTTCAGAAGACATGATAAATCCAAACCATCACAAAAATATCAAAATCACAACAAAAACACGTCTACGTGTCAACGAGCGCTATGAAGGAATGAAGTATCTTGGCAGAAGAAGTAGTCGTGAGCGGAGGGTGGCCGTTGTAACAGCTTCTCTCTGGTTGAGGGATTTTGAGAGAGGAGAGAACTAATTGGCTGGAGGTCTGTGGTAGTGGCATCCACTCGCCCTGTTTTTATACCGACAGCTTTGAAGGTGATCGATCCAGAGGTAGTAACTCTGGCATTCCATATGGCTTTTTTCTCTGGTATATTTAGCAATTATATATACCTTGAAATGAGTGCTATAAGGGACATTTCACTGGGCGACACAGGCCAATCCCAGAAATAACCTATTTACGCTAAATAAAAGCAAGAAAATCGCTTTGAATCAAGTTAAGTACAGCAAAATAACCCTGCCTCTGCCCTCACCTAATTTTTCCAAACCAAAACATAGATCACTTTGTTTGTATTTTATGAAACTACATACAGCATTATTGGATACAGTGAAGTAAAGCATTACTTTTTAAAAGAGCCAAGGAAAAGATGCATACAGGCAGTCCCCGGGTTACGACGGTCTCGGCTTACGACGTTCCGAGGTTACGATGCTTTTCAATTATATTCATCAGAAATTATTTCCAGGGTTACGACGCATGTTCCAGGGTTACGACACATGTTCCAGAGTTACGACGCCTACAAACGCTGATCTGGCAGATGAAATATGACACCAAAAATGCAAAATAATCAATATTTAAAGTTTTTTTTTGATGAAAAATGCAATAAGAATGCAGTTTACATAGTTCTGAATGCACCTAAAGCATTAAAAGTAAGGTTTTCTTAGGATCTTTGACAATGTTCCGGCTTACGGCGATTTTCGGCTTACGACGCGTCTCAAGAACGGAACCCACGTCGTAACCCGGGGACTGCCTGTATTCATTATGTTTGTACTATTTTATGAAGGTCTCTCAGTGCTTCAGCAAGTACTGAAATACGTACCAATAACCAGACAACAGCGCCACCTATTAACGAAAAAAATAACTAAATCTAGTTCATGTATTAAGTCAATTTTCAACTTAAAAAATTTCATATTAAGAAAAATAACCTTGTTACATATGAATAGTTTCTAAAGACTAATTTACGCTAATTAGAAGTAAAAAATCGCTCTGAATTGAGTTAAATACGGAGAAATAATCTTACCTCCGCCCTCATCTGGTTTTTCCAAACCAAAACATGATTGGTTTGTTTGTATTTTATAACAAAAATAGTAATACAAGACTACATACAGTATTATTGGGTACTGCAAAGTAAAGGATAACTTTGTAAAAGAGCAGAGGAAAAGATGCATATTCGTTATTTTGTATTTTATGAGGCGGTCTTGGCACCTAGCCTATAAGCAACCAATAACCAGACAATGGTGCTATAAACCCTATGGAGTGTAAAACCCAGTTATAAATACATTTAACAATCTCCGTAAAACCAAAATGCCACTAACCGATAGCGACAGTAACCGTGGGCTGACTGTACATCTTTGGAAGCCAAAAAAAAACAACATAAATTTTGATGTTGTCAATCACTAGTAAAGAGAAATAGATTAACATTCCTCGGAGATTAAAGATATATACTCTCTCTCCCTCTCTCTTTCTCTCTAGCCCGGCACAAGACATGTATGTCATAGTGGTAACTGTTTTGGCTGGAAGGGTTAGAAGTACTTATACATATACATATATATCTTTAAGGGTACTATGTTTAAGATGACTGAAATATTACTAATAAAATCTCAAAGATTAATACAGTAATAAGATAATAATTTGATATAGGATGTTATTTAAAGTGTATACATTTGGTATTTGAACTTTCAAGATAGGAAGGAAGTTATAAGCATTTTTAGAGGGGATTCTAAGTACTATTCAAAGATTTTAACTATTCGTGGGGGGGTCTGGTACACATCCACTGCAATTACAGGTGGTCTACTGTATTAACTTCTCTTTTTCCTTCTTTTTACATGCAGTTTACTGTGTCAGGGTAGAGTGACTTGCTCCCCTTGAAACTAATCTGATAAAAAGAAAGGAATAAAAGAAGACAAATAGGAAGTGTAGTTGAAAATAGAGGAAGGAATAAAGTAGAGAAGTGATAAGGAACACGGGGAGAGAATGCAAAGATGCCAGATTGCAGTCCCCGGTTATCGGCAATGATTCCGTTCCTGACTGCGTGACAATAACTGAAAATCGAGGATAATAGTGTTAATCCATGGTTATTGGCACTGATCCTTGGTTATCAGCGCAGAAAATTCAGATATCGTTGTCGCTAGACAAGCATAATAAAAGTGGATTGCCAATAACTGGGGGTTGCCCGTAGAAGACACGCAACCCTAAAGATGCCAATCTCGACACATTTGCCAAATATAAACTTTGACAACAGTTAAAGGAGAGACAAAATACATACTGGCTGATCTCTCCAGTAGGAAGGATATTGACAAAATAATATTGGCTGATGATGAGCAAGCTCACTTCCAATCTGAAGAAGTCTCAAAGACCAGAGTTAGAGGAAAACTTTAATATCAGAGGGGGTTCTTTTGATGGTAGATTTAGGTTGAAGAGTTAGAGTAGGGTTCTTTAATTAGGTTAAGATTTTATTGGTGGGGGGGTGCGGGGAATCTAGGATAAGTTTAGCGGAACTACAGTACATATTAAGTTGGGTATTAAGAGGATAAGTTTACCAGATTAAGGTTTCTTTTATGGCCTTTCTAATTAAGGTAATAAATTAGGTTAAGTAAAGTCAAATTTTATTGAATAACCTCCAAATCTGTTCCCATCATATTGCCCTAATTGTCTTTATCATAAGCTGCTGCAGGGCAAGCTCCACCTCACAACCAACGAGCATTTGGAGGAATCCTTCTTGTTAGGAATGAAGAGCCCTGCTTAGTAGTAAAGGAAGATAACTTTCTTTACAGGAATTTGTGTGGCTGGGACCTCGCTGGAATATTATTTGGGTCTGGTTGGCTCTTCCCAGCCAGAATCGAGTCAGAATAAGGAAAGAGCCAATCCCAAGTGTCTCTATGACAGTTGGAATGGATGTAAGGCCTGTTAAAATCTGAGTCTATGAGGATGTAATCCTAAAATAACAATTAAAGGACTTGATTGGAATCTGGTCTGGGAGGATATGCCGGCTGTGCACCTGGAAAGATTTTCTCATCTTATAGGATGATTTGATTTCTGTCATCATACGGGTAGTTAAACACACTGATGCCTCCTTGACAACATCGTGAATCTATTGGAAGGATTGTCCGGTAGCTAGCAGATGATTGTCTGTTCTAAGGGGGTGTCATATTAATTTCCTGGAACTGGTGCTGTCTTCCTATTTCTCAGAAATTTTAAGCCTCAAGGAGGAATCACATCTTGCTGATCCTAGACAACATGACAACTGACACTATCAAGAAGTGCAGCTCTTCTCACTACCACTTCCTTTGGCAAGGAAGTGGTACCTCTCAACAATTCATTTCAAGGGGTTATACAACACGACAGCAGACTCCCTGTCGAGGAAAATGGCATCTTCAACCTAGTGGTTGTTAAACAAACCCTCCCTCCCAAGCAACTGCCAACATGCTCCCACATCCAAAAGTGGAGCTGTTAGCAGCTAAATGTGCGAACCATTAACTTACAATGGCTGTCTCCAAACCTGGACATTCAGGCAACAACAAGACATGCAATCCTGAAAGACTAGAATAGTACCAAATTGACAAATTTTTAATCAATTTGTATTTTTCATAGCTTACATGAGGTCTTAACAATAGGATAATCTTCTTGCGTTAGATGGAAGAGATATTCAAACGAAGGGATCAATTTCTTTTTTAATGCACCATGTATACCCTTACCAAATATTTGTTCATTAAAATTTCCCAACCATAAGCCAATAAGATCAACATTTATTGGTAATAATAAATTACACGAATCTAAGGTATTAGCCAAGAAATCCAATAAGTCATCAACAAGCAATTTGATGAATAAAGAGGTAATATCAAAGCTAATCTATGATTTGATGCATGTTTACATTCTCCTGTTTACCACAAATTTCAACTGAATTTTTGATATGTGATGATGAAATATAGCCTAAGATGGGAAAAGATAATTTCACTTGATATTTTGATAATTTACTATTATCAGATCCAGTTGCATTGATGATGGGTCTTATTGGATTACCTTTTCATGGGTTTAAATAAACCAATATGGTTCATTAGGGTTCAAATTTTATCTTTAAAGTTCTGCTGAAGTGTTTAGTAACCTTATCCAAGGGACTCTTAATTGTAAATAAGTATATGCATCAGATAACACTGAATCTATATCTATGACTCTGTGGTACAGTCTTGTATTTCTTTTAAAAGGACAGTGAACTGCAAAACATGGAAGCAGATAAGGAAAAGATGTTAGTTACCATATTTGACGGCGTATATGACATACGGGTATATAAGACACATCCTCATTTCAGCAGGTCAGATTCAGGAAAAAAAGCTTTTAGTGTATTTAAGCATATCTTGTTGAAAACAGTCTAGCTGTACATTACGCAAGCAGAAACACAGCTGTATAAAAACAATTTGGCAGTACAGGCAAGCAATAAGCATACACAAAACATCTCAATAACAGGGAAAAAAAAAAAAAAAAAAAAAAAAAAAAAAAAAAATAATAATAATAATAATAATGATAATAAGGAAGGAGGCCTTCTCTAAGCTAGGGCAGTAGCATTGAATATCATAGCTGTTTCAACGGCATTTAATTTATATAGAATCTTCTCAATTCTTCTTATTATCTTCTCATCAGCATGTAGCTGGTGTATCAGGTTTCCAAAGGACATATAAAGATTTCAGTTGTCTTAGGTTTATTTCCTCTAATGGTGTCGACAGCACACAGGCAGTCTCTATGAGAGTATACAGCAAAGTGAATTATGATACTGTTTTACATGTATTTATAGCAGGCAAGGCCGTGTACAATCGGTGGGTAGGTTGGTACGCAGGGATTTTAATTGGTCATTGGATGGTGAAGAATTCTGTTCCTGAGGCGTTGATATCTTCTTGGTCCGTCCGGGGTTGTTGGCGTGGGTTGGATGTTGGTTGGGGTACCCACAGCCTGGGTGGTAGGTACTATAAGCCGTCCAGGTGACATGTCATCCGCTCATTCTCTCCCGCTTTCTCTCTCTGCTTCTTCCTCTCTCTCTCTCTCTCTCTCTCTCTCTCTCTCTCTCTCTCTCTCTCTCTCTCTCTCGTGACGGTATATGGAGTCGGTTGGTTTCTTGTGCTATTTCTTTGTATGATGGTAGGAAGAAATTCTGTTTCTTTTACTGTGTTGATAGTCGGTTTTTTTCTCTAATATGTGTAGTGCCTCAATAACATAAGACGTTTCCAGTCCGGTGCATGGTCAATAATTTCTGTGTTCGTTATAAGCTCAGCTCTTTCTGGTCTTCTGTTATGCTTTTCTCTGTAGTGAATGAAAATGGCCCCTTCTTGAAGGTGGCAGGAGAGACGCTTGGAGAGTCTGGTAGTGGTCATCCTTATATAGGAGTGGTGGCATCTATCCACCGGGCATATGAATTCGTAGATGACACTCCTCTTCAAAGATGTTTCTGGGGGCACTGGGTTGTTTTTAAGCAGCAGCTGGCTGGTTTTCATATTTTTATAGCATATTATGAGAGTAATTTTATCACCTTCTGCAGTGGGGGAGACATTTTCACAGATTATTTTCCTTATAGCCTTTTTGTCTTCCAATTGTTTGTGGTGCATATAATTTTTATAAAATATTTTTATAGCTCCACTTTGGTAGTTAGTTCAGTCGTGCTTTTCCGGTGCCATTTATTTATGGAGTCCCGCTTTTGGCGTTCGACCATGCGATTTGAGAATTTATTATTGATGAGGACTTGTGTATACCTTTCGATCTCCCTGTTGGTTTCTCTCCACGTGGAGCAGTGTGTAAGGGCGCGGCAGACGAAGGCATCTACCACAGGTCTTTTATACCTGTCTGGGCACTCACTGGGCCCATTAAGGCACAGACCTGGGTTTGTGGGTTTCTTACAAACTGTGGTAGTGTATCCCACAGGGGTCTGCTGTACCCGAGCGTCCAAGAAGGGTAGGGCACCATCAACGCTGCGTTCACACAGCGTTCACACGTGTAAACGCAGCGTTGATGGTGCCAGCCAGCTGCTTCTTAAAAACAACCCGGCGCCCCCAGAAACGTCTTTGAAGAGAAGGAATGTCATCTATGAATTCACATGCCCAGTGGATAGATGCCACCACTCCTATATCAGGATGACCACTACCAGACTCTCCAAACGTCTCTCCTGCCACCTTCAAGAAGGGGCCATTTTCATTCACTACAGAGAAAAGCATAACAGAAGACCAGAAAGAGCTGAGCTTATAAACGTACACAGAAATTACTGACCATGCACCGGACCGGAAACGTCTATGTTATCTCGAGGCACTACACATATTAGAGAAAAAACCAACTATCAACACGGTAAAAGAAACAGAATTTCTTCCTACCATCATACGAAGAAATAGCACAAGAAACCAACTGACTCCATATACCATCACAAGAGAGAGGGGAGATATTGAGAGGGGAGATATTGAGAGAGGAGAGATTGAGAGAGAGAAAAAGAGAAAGAGAGGGAGAGAGAGAGGAACAAGCAGAAAGAGAAAGGGGGAGAGTGAGAAGGTGCGAACGAGAAAGAGTGAGAGAGAGAGAGAGAGAGTAAGAGAGAGAGAAAGAGAAGAAGAAGCAGAGAGAGAAAGCGGGCGAGAACGAGCTGATGACATGTCACCTGGACGGCTTATTACCTGCCACCCAGGTGGTGGGTACCCCAAACAACACCCAACCCTCGCCAACAACCCCGGACGGACCAAGAAGATCTCAACGCCTCAGGGACAGAATTCGTCACCATCCAACGACCAATTAAGGGATTTTGACGTAGGAAAAATCTATTTCTGGGTGATTGGCTCGTGTCGCCCTATGAAAGTATCCTTAATATCATTCTTTCTAGGCAAAATTAATCTAAAATTACCAGAGAAAAACAAAATTAAGAAAATGTCAGTAAAACTTGACTCGCTCACTCTATAAAAGAAGTGTCGGTATGAGAATAGGGGCGAGTGAGAATACTACCACAAGTCATTCACCATTTAGACCTTCCAATCTAAAATCCCCACCAGAGAGAGCTGATACTAAAGGGTGATGCGGCCGCTACTACTACTACTACCGACGCCACGGACAGCAGCGCCCCTAGCGGTCATCCTTAATCTATGAACATCTTGTCCTGCAGGGTGGGTAAACAAAGACAGGGTGGGTTTCATAGGGCGACACGAGCCAATCACCCAGAAATAGATTTTTCCTACGTCAAAATCCCTTTTCTGGGCTCAGCTCGTGTCGGCCTATGAAAGAGTACCAGAGAAACAGACAAGATGGGAATAAGGACAAATGAAAATCAGTTGTAAAAAAGAGGTATATAATATAAGTGAATCAGGGACATTACAGAATACAAACTAAGTACTTAAAGCTAACTTATCCTAAACAATGACATGATAAAGAAAGCAAACAATATAAAAGTACTTAAAATTAACTATATTAAACATAGTAATATCCAGTAAAACAACGTAAATTAACACAATAGATTCACTTAAGTAAGATATTTACATAATATACAAACACATTGTGTCCTACCCTAGCATAAAAATAAGGGTAGGGACACTGAAGTACATTATAAGTACATAGTGTGCATGTCCCTAGCAAAAAAATAAGGGACAATCCACCAATATGATCTCAGCGGCTAAGGCTAGAGTATCCGAGTAGCATGGCGATGGGGTGAGGCATGTTGGACGAGGTAGGTGGAAAGGAGACCTGGATCTATACTATGACTACTATACAGTATCAGGAGAAACAATGTTTCCCGCTGCTACTGCAGAAAATTTTTAAGATTCCAAGGACTTTAGGTAGTGACGTTTAAAGACTGTCGGAGATTTCCATCCAGTATACTTTTTAAGATCCTCAAAGTTCATATGTTGAAAGTAGTTAATTGAGGTGGCTACTCCTCTGATGTCATGTGCTTTAGGAAATGAATCAGGATTGGCTTGTTTAATGAAGTAAAGGATCTGTTGTCTAGTTCCTTTTACTGATAGAGTACCACCTTTTTCTCTCATAAAGAGAGAACCTGAGGATCTTGAGGATGTGCGAGATAGAAAGGCTCTTAAAGTTGATACTGGGCAGAGAGAAGGATCTTGCGGAAGTGGGATGACTTTCCAAGGAGCCCACCTTGCAAGAGGATCCTCATTTTTAGCCAAAAAACTACGATCCGGAGCAAGCAGAACTTCTCCTGAGGGGAGGAATTCCACATGACCCGCATCTCTGGATAGAGCCGACAGTTCTGAAATTCTAGCTCCTGAAGCTAGGCTTAATAAGAATAACGTCTTTCTAAGAAGCATTATGAATGTACAAGACGAGTTGTCAGTATCTGAGGCTAGTTTGAGGACATCATTTGAGAACCATGAGACTGCAGTAGGCCTTTGAGAAGGTCTAAGTCTAGCACAGGCTTTAGGAATAGACGTAAAGTAAGATTCTGTTAGGTCTATCTGGAAACCCAACTGAAAGATCTTCCTCAAAGCCGATTTATGAGTAGTAATAGTGCTAGCTGCTAAACCTTTTTTCAAACAAGGATCTGAAAAAGGATATAGCTAAGTTAACTGTCATGGTTGTAGTGTTTGATTCTTTCAGGAAGGATGCTAATTTTTTAACAGCTGAGTCATAGTCTAATAGTTGACTCTCTCTTATCTGATTCTAGGAAGAGGATGTTTTGTGGATCAATGTTAGCATCTTTGTTAGCCGCAAACTTCATGAAGTCCATAAAGTTAGGGTCTGAAGAATTCCTGAGGAAGCGAACACAGTCCTCATTTGTACTGATTGTGACAGCTTGGGATTGGGAATCCGTTGAGGTCGGAGACCCAATTCCAGAAGCAGAGGATACCAGTTGCTCTTGGGACAGTCTGGAGCAGTCAGAGCTACTAGTCCCTTGAAAGTCCTCAGCTTGCTCAAGACTTTCAAAAGAAGATTCACTGGAGGAAAGACATAAATTTTCCTCCACTGATTCCAATCTAACGACAGGACGTCCGTGGCATAAGCCAGAGGGTCCAGGTTGGGGGCCACATAGCAAGGGAGCTTGTGGTTTGCTTGTGAAGCGAAGAGATCCACTTGGAGACCTGGGACTCTCCGGCATATCCACTGGAATGACCTGTCGTCCAGGGACCATTCTGATTCCAGAGGGACCGACCGGGACAAAGCGTCTGCTATCACATTTCTTACCCCCGCCAGGTGAGTGGCGGACAGATGCCATTTGTGTTTGTCTGCTAGTGCAAAGATGGCTATCATGACATGGTTCACATGTTTGGATTTGGACCCTCCTCTGTTGATGCAATGAACTACCACTGCACTGTCCAAAACTAGTCTTAGATGAGACTTTTTCGGGGGAAGAAGTCTCTTCAGGGTAAGAAATACTGCCATTGCTTCCAAGACGTTTATGTGAAGCTGGCGGAACTGAACTGACCAAGTCCCCTGAACTTGCTTGAATTGAGAATATCCCCCCCACCCGGACAGGGAGGCATCCGTGTGAATGGTTAACACTGGAAGGGGATATTGAAGGGGTACTAGTTTGGCCAGGTTCTTCACTTTTGTCCATGGACGGAGCTGATTGCGAAGGATCTGTGGAATTACTGACAACTTGTCTCGAGATTTGGCGTTTGCTCTCGATCGCCAAACTCGGTTTATATCTTTCAGCCTGCTTTCAGGAGGATGTCTGTCACTGAGGCAAACTGAAGAGAACTAGGATTCTTTCCTGGTTTCTCCTTGATGTTTGTTTGCATTTGAGAAATTGTTTCATAGACTTGGCTATTTCTTTCCGTTTGACCACCGGAATTGACAGATTGTGGGAAGACAAATCCCATTGGATTCCTAGCCACTGAAAACGAGACTCTGGAGTAAGTCTGGATTTCGTCTTGTTTATCTGGAACCCCAGATGTTCCAGAAATTGAACTACCTTTTTCGTGGCTTTGAGACATTCCTCGACTGTTGGTGCCCAGATCAACCAATCGTCGAGGTATGCTGCTACCATTATCCCTTGAGTTCTCAACTGTTGAACCACCACTTCTGCTATTTTCGTGAATACCCTGGGGGCTACATTCAGACCGAAGGGCATCACTTTGAATGAGAACGTCTGATTTCCTAGTTTGAAGCCTAGGAATGGGCGGAAGTGCCTGGCTATAGGGATATGATAGTATGCGTCTGTAAGATCGATGGAGCATGTGATGGCCCCACGGGGAAGTAAGGTCCTTACTTGCGAGATGGTAAGCATTTTGAACTTGTCGCAACGAATGAAAGAGTTTAGCCTTGACAAGTCTAAGATTACCCTTCTTTTTGTTGAGCCTTTCTTTGGCACGCTGAACAAGCGACCTTGAAATTTTAGATGCTTGACTCTCGCAATAGCTCCTTTCTGAAGGAGTTCCCTCGCGTAATCTGTCAATTCCTTTGATGGTTCCTGATAAAATGATTTGATTGGAGGGGGATCTTTGATCCAACTCCAACCCAATCCCTTGGACACGATGCTCTGTGCCCATTTGCTGAACCCCCACCTGTGACGGAAGAGGAACAGCCTCCCTCCTACCTGGGGAGCCTCACTGTTGTTGGGCGGGTTGACCTCCGCGCCCTCCTCTGAACTGCCTTCCCCTTGCCGCTCTCCCTGTGCCACGCTGGTGAAAGTGGCCTCTCGCTCTGCTACCTCTCGAAAGCCTATTAAAGGCTGGGTAAGCCTGACCTTCATACATAGAGTTTGAAGGCCGGCGAGACTGCGTAGGAGGTTGAGGGTTGCGACTGAGGGGACAACAGGAGGATGGGTTGGGCCTGTTTCGAAGTTGATGGTTGTCCCTGTTGGGTAACTGGGACGGCCTGAACGAACTGCTGTTGCTGCTGATGTTTCTGGTAAGGCTGGAACCTTTTACCAGACTTCTTGAGTTTCTTACCAGCAGCAGGGGCGGATTCTTGCTTCCTCTTAGAAGAGATGCCCCACCTAGCTCTAAGGCTCTGGTTGAGCCTAGCAGCCTCGTGGTGCACCTCATTCACAGCGGACTCTGGGAAGAGGTCCGTCCCCCACATGCTGGAAGCCAGGAGTCTATTAGGTTCGTGCCTAATAGTGCACTCCTGCAGAACGTGCTTTCGGCAGTTCCTCCTAGCTTGGAAGAAGTCGAAAGCATCCGTCTGAACTGTTTGGAGCTGAGACTTGGCCAGAATCTTGAATAGCGGTTCTGTGCCATACGACAGTGCCGCCATTTCAGTGATAATTAAGGAGTTGAGGGACCTCCCAAACCTAGTTCGAGCATCGAACTCTGCCTGGATCAAAGTATCAGGCAGCCTTGGAAGCTTTTCGCCAAACTGGTCCATTGCGCAGTCTGGCTTAAGCTTACCAATCGTGAATGTGGCAGGCAAGTTCTCCCACAATTCTCCAAAGGCTGGAAAGAGCGGAGAAGTAGAATCCGCTTCCCTCAGCTGTGGCATGGGCTCATCCTTGAGGACTGCCTGAAGAGTCGCTTCCACTATTTTGGTAGCGAACGGAAGAGAAGCCTCCTCCTCCGTCGCAAAAATAGTGAAAGGACTCTTGAAAGCCTGGAGCTTAGTGTTGGTACACTCCCAGTCCTCCAGGCAGTGAACCCATTCCCGCTGTGCGTGCTCTCTACTATATAGCACGTTTTCTCGGGAAATCTTGTCCTCCCTAGTGAGGGCCGCCACGGTCAGCCTAGCATATCCAATGAAAGGCTGAGTTAATCCCGGAGGATAAAACTCGAAGTCCTCAATTCTTCGAGTTCCACACTCCGGGACAGAGGCCACTCTCCATGGGTTATCCATGGAGAAGGCTGGTAGCGACTCATATGGAGGTAGCTGGAGAATGCCAGTACCTGCTACTGGGGAGATTGGATGAGGAGCCTGAGAAAGCCCAGCTACTCGGTCCTCATTCTCTTTAACTCTGTTAGAGAGATCTTGGATGGATTGGCCCGACTGACTAAGGGTGTTTGACAGCTGCGCAAACATCTGTTCAAACTTGGTTCCGAGGGCGGAGACCTGTGAGCCTACCATCTCTCCTACCTGTTGCATCACCACTGCTGAGAAGGCAGTGGGATCAAAGGCGCTCGGTCCCGCTACTCCAACCGGCGTTGCCGGAGTGGATGCGGTGGAGGCCGGAGAAGGCATTGGCTCAGCTGGAGCGCGAGCCTTCTCCTTAGAAGCCTTGCTTCTAGAGCTCTTGGAGTACGAAGAGCTCGGCTTAGCCTTCACCGCGTCAGCATAGGAAGTCGAAGACTTCTTTACTGAAGAAGACGACGACGACTTCTTAGAAGTCGTCATGTGGAGGGTCTTCTGTTCTCTCTGTCCCTTCACCTTTGGGGGTACAGAGAGAGCGGGAGAGCGGGCAGGGATCTCAGATCCCGTAAAGCCTTGAAAAGAAGCAGTAGAAGGGACAGGAGAAGATCCAGGAGCACCCAAGGAAAGACCTTGGGCACCCGACACACCTACCTCAACCAACAAATCCTCCGCCCCTACCGCCATAGGTTCGATGTTCAGGTCCAAAGTTGCGACGTCTGGGACTGGCTCCTGCGTGGCCACGGACCCGAACGACTGCTGCACCTCTTGCTGTATGGAAGCGATGAGAGGGGCTGCCGAGATAGGATCAACGTAGCCTGTTGATTTGCCGCCTGGGAAGATCTGAACGGCCAGCTTCTTATCGAAGATGTACGGCTGGCCCTTGGCGGCGTTCTTCCCGAAGCCGCCCACCCAAGCCTTCAGGGTTGCTAAGGCGACTTCCTTCACGGCGGCAGCCTGAAAGAGAAGGCGAAATGAAGCTTCTAGTGGCGGGGACGGGGTTTAACAAGCTTATGACTAAGTGTTATTAGTAATACGATAAAGAAGTCTAAAATCGACTTAACCCCCCCCACCAGCTGACTGACAAGGTCATAGCAAATGGTGCAGGCTTCTGGGTGCCAGACGATCATAGCGTTGTGGGTCGTGGCACACGGGGCGTGAGTCCTGCACTCATCGTGGGCGCAGGGGTCGTAAAGCGTCGCGTTACACCCCAGGACCTGACAGTTGGTAGCCTGTAAGTGGAAAGATACATAAGTATCAGGAGAACACTTACAGCCTAACAATTGCTCCGCTGCATGCCGGAGCGTGAAGTTAGATTAAACCAGAGCCCCGCCATAATACGTGTGGTAACTAGGCGGTTGGAGTTGTCTAAGGCTACGCCGGAGACAAGAGAGAATATCCAACCAGGTGTGGTGGTGAGCCATGAAACCACGACGGAGAACGACGGAGATGGTATACACACAGTTAGTTAATACTAAAATTCACCGTAAAATTAGGGTACATCCTTATATTTATAACGAAATATATATAAATCTTTTCCCCGTCTACTAGAAGAGTGCCCGGGTAAGAAGCAAGCTCTCCTCCGGTAGCGGGAAAAAAAAAAGGCAGGATATAGTAGGCAAGCAATAGACCACTAGTAGTGACCACCCCGCCCGCTGGCGGAGCCAGACGAACTATAACCAAAGGGGCCCCGGCTGCAGCGGAGGCTCCGTTCGTTACAGTAGGGGAAAGGTGGGACTGAGCAAGGGGGGGGGGGGGGGGGGGGTTCCTTCCGGCGTAACACGGCGGGAGAGAGAGAGGGGGGGGGGGGTGGCCTACTCCTCCCCGTCCCAACAACTACCCGCTCGGTGACCCGGTACCCGAGACAAGTGGTCGCCCTATACCCCAGCTGGGAGGAAACTCCTGGCCTCCTCAGAGAAAGAGGGAGGAAGGCTACTGAGGTTGTCATGGTAACCAAGGAGTCCCCCAGACCCCTCCCTATACCTGGTAGGGAGGGAAGGGGAAGGGTAAGGTGCTATGGAACACGTGACCGCAAGTGGCCTAAGCCGCGATAGCAACACAACCGTGGAAGGGCCACGTGAACCAGACTGTACCAACACATGGGACATGCACCTAGGCTAGCCTAACACCCTAAATAAAACTAAAAATACATCGTAAAAAAGATGGAAAACGACACTTTTTAGTAAAAAGAAAAAGAAGCAGGAGAGGCAAACTGTTCCGAGGAACAGTTGACTACTCGGAGCCAGCGATAGCCGATGAAGAGCAAGAGCCGGGATGCTGGGCCAGAAACACAGAATAGCCCTAAATACCAAACTAAGAGAAAAGGTAAAAGGGCTGTCCTAGCTATAAAAACGATGTAAAAAACGATGAACGTGATATAGTAAGCCCATAAGTATAAGAAGTCCCAGTATGGAAGACCGGGAATTCTTAACATGAGGCGGCATGGCGCCGCCACGAGTCAACCGGAGACCGTATATGACCTATTAGAAGGAAAATACTGGTCCCTGGAAGACTAAAATACGGTAAAATACTACTTATGAGGCACTTAACTTAGCCGATGTGATGGCAGCACGTTCCATGGTGAATAAAAGAGATAAATCACAAGATAACACGGCACGAAAGAAAAAAGCGTACAACGTGTACAGTCTAATGATTAAGGATGACCGCTAGGGGCGCTGCTGTCCGTGGCGTCGGTAGTAGTAGTAGTAGCGGCCGCATCACCCTTTAGTATCAGCTCTCTCTTGTGGGGATTTTAGATTGGAAGGTCTAAATGGTGAATGACTCGTGGTAGTGTTCTCACTCGCCCCTATTCTCATACCGACACTTCTTTTATAGAGTGAGCGAGTCAGTTTTACTGACATTTTCTTAATTTTGTTTTTCTCTGGTAATTTTAGATTAATTTTGCCTAAAAAGAATGATATTAAGGATACTTTCATAGGCCGACACTAGCTGAGCCCAGAAAAAATCCCTGGTTACCGACCTACCCACCGATTGTACACGCCCTTGCCTGCTATAAATACATGTAAAACAGTATCTTAATTCACTTTGCTGTATACTCTCATAGATGACTGAAATCTTTATATGTCCCTAGGAAGAAACCTGATACACCAGCTACATGCTGATGAGAAGAAGTTAATAAGAAGAATTGAGAAGCTTCTATATAAATTAAATGTTGTAGAAACAGCTATAATAATAATAATAATAATAATAATAATAATAATAATAATAATAATAATAATAATAATAATAATAATAATAATAACAATAATAATAATGATAAAATTAAACTATAATTATAATAATAATAATGATAAGGTACTACGAACCAGATATGTTAAAGACTCAAGCAGAAGAGTGTGATCCTAGAAACGGCGCACATAGTAAGAAAAGTGATGGACTCCTAAGGAGGCAGGATGCAACCCAGAACCCCACACTATAAATACCACCCAGTCGAACTGAAGGACTGTGATAGACAAAAAAAAAAATGATAATAATAATGATAACAATAGTAGTATTAATAATGATAATAATAATAATAAAAGAAATCTGGCAGTACAGACAAGCAATAAGCATACACAAGACATCTCAATAGCAGGAAATAATCAAGCAGTTAGTATAAGCATGCAAAGCAATCACAATAATAACAAAACACTGACACAAAAATCAAGCCAGAAGTGCATAAAGCACTTAATTTGAAGGAGATACTGTAGCTGGCTCTTTTTCCTCCTGCTGCCATGATGGTGAGGGCATTGCTGTGTTTTTGTTATGATTATGAACTCGTTGTACCAAGATGTCTAACCTATATGCACTCCAACTACATGAACTGGCAATGATCAGCATGGCCAGATACCATACTTTGTAATCAATTGTTGTACAATAAGGCTTCAAAATGTTGTACAATCATTAGAAAATCAACAATTCCTAACAGATGGCAATACCAGTAAGTCAGAGCGCCAATCAGCTGATGTTTATAAACGCAAGTCATAGCATTTCAAATTAGATTGCCTTCAATTTTACGAATTCATTTTTAAAGCACCGGTAATAATACAATAATTCCAGCAATAAAATAAGGATGCATGGAGTTTAGAGTAGGTAAAAGTACTGAGCGTAAGCTGGGTTAGTGAGCATCGGAAAGAAGATTAGCCTAGGCCTATGGGAGGTCTCAAACTTCCCCTACGATGTATAAGACACAGGGCGATTTTTTGAGCCAAAATTTTGGAAAATAAGTGTGTCCCATATGCCGTCAAATATGGTATAATGGATTAACTCATACTAAGAAAAAAATGGGTTCAATGCTATCTGTTATTAAAAAACAGAACCTTTTCATTAAAAAACAGAACATTACCTTTAGCCCTTTCAATTTTTTCAACAACTTCTTTCGCTGTGCTTCCGTCAGAATTTTGTTTAAATTTTCATTCCCATAATCATCGCTGCTTATCACTTCATTCTCTTTCATGAAACTAAGTAAGGACTGCTCTTTGTAAAAAGTAACGTGAGCCACTGGAACAAAACAACAGTAATTGTAATGAAAAGAAAATGCAATAGCTACAAATCTGATGAGAAATATCAAACAAGTTTTAATATAAAAGGATAAACATGCTATATAAATGAAGTACTGAAACCAAATAACAAATTTCTAAGTATGTACTGTATTTTCTTGCATACATACTGCACAAACAGGCAAATGATACATTTAGCAAAGAAGGCTTTAATCGGCTAATTTTGCTTATCTAAATATTTTTACATATGTATTTCATTGGTGGAATTAGTTATAGTCTTATATAAAGTGTCTTCATATGATTATGAAACATTTTTTTTTTTTACTCAAAATGAGGCAGCAGAGCACAAAGGTTCAGTATTCTTTATCAAAACTGAGGGATGATTGTTAGTGTAGGCTACGATAAGTTTTTCAACTACAACCTGAAAGGACTGTACGGCAGGCTGTTACTTGGACACCTCTTTGGAGGGCCAAGACTTACATGGATAGAAACTGTTAATTAGTTGGTGATCAACTGGGATGATATGCCTGACAGGGCAATAAGACAGGGGTAGTTGAAGGAGTCCTACAGTGGTTCTTTTTTTCACATGGCAATAGAGGAGAGAACAGTTTAAATCAAATTACAAATCAACTAAAGTGGTATCTCAGACTTAGAAATGACATTTTTATAATAAAATTAAGTTTTATATATACCAATTAGCCCGGGGGTGTTAGGGAAAAATATATTGTTTCAGTGCAATAATTAGATATAAGACGAAACTTTGCACAAATGTAGATATGTGGCATGAACAGCACATCAAAAGTCCCATGGCCTCCCACACTTGCGTTAGCTGCCACATTGCAAAATGGCCGTCAAATTGGAATTCACTTAAAACTGAAATATCTTGTAAAATAACGGTTTTATCAAAAAACATCTCTGATTAAAAGTTGTTCAGAACTTATTTTTTAATTGGAAAGAGTAGTTTGTTCCACAAAATTAGGGCATTATATATGAAATAAAAATAAAAAGTAGTGAACTACTCCTATAATTCTATTTTCCAAAACCATTTCCACAGAAATGGTGGTCAGTATGACCAAATGTTTTGAAACAAAAGTCATAGAAAAAATAATCTTTTCAAATATATATATAGTATAAATTTTTACAAATCTAGAAAAATTAATCACTGTAAATAAACAGAAAATTAATATGGGAAATAGCCAGACAAACAATTTAAACAGTAACGTTTGGTTTTCTAATTAAAAGATAGCCTTACTTTGCTAGCGTTCCACTAAATTATTGAACACCAATGTCTTTGTATACATAAATGAGCTTAGAAATTACAGTGAGAGAAACTAATGTCCTTTTTATTTTCAAGTATGAGTTTTTATATTAATGAATTATATCACAGAAATATCTTGTGTACAGTTATGTAGTAAATATTCCGTTATTCCAAAATCTAAGTCTTAAACTAAAAAGATAGAAAAAAATATTTCAATTGAGATAACAAAGAAATATACAAAATAAAATGCACATACAAGTGAAGGACTACAGGATATTTGTTTTAAATATGTAAAAAGGCAATAAATATGCCATGAAGGTACTAATGAGAGTAATTAATATTGAATACAGGTGGCCCGCGGTTAACGGCGCAATCGCTCAGCGGCGAATCGGTTTTACGGCGGTCGTCAAAAATATTCATTAAAAAAATAAGGTATTTTTACGGCACAATTTTCAGTTAACAGCGCCGCTAGCGCCATTGTATAACGAGTTCATACATTTGTAGAAATGCCGTTCAGACCATAGAGGTTATGCAAATTATAATAACAAGTTTATGGAGAGTTATTACATAGGTATTACGGTAAAATATATGCCTCTGATGCTGTTTTATGCCGAAAATATCGAGTTACATAAGTGCAAATTTAGCTATGGATGTGTCAATTTATAAATGTTCATGCTTTTATATGTTTAAAATGTGTATGAAAACGTATTACGTATAGGGTATTTTTATTTCTGCACAGAAATATGAAAAGCTTTTGAAACTGCCCTTCACACGTTATCAAATACGATGTTTTTTCATGTTCTTTCTTGTGAGCGCCGCCTGCCGCTCTTCCGAAATATTGAATTAAAAAAAAGGTGGAAATTAGCGATCGATGTGTCGATTTTATAAATGTTCATGCTTTTATGTTAAAAATGTGTATGAAAATGTATTATGTATAGGGTATTTTTGATTTCTGTGCAGAAATATGATAAAAAAGCAGCTTTTGAAAACTGCCCTTCACGTTATCAAATACGATGTTTTTTCATGTTCGTTTTTGTAAGCCGCCGTCTGCCGCTCTTCTGAAAATATAGTTAAAAACAGTGCAAATTTAGCGATTGATGTGTCGATTTTTTAATTGTTTATGCTTTTCTGTTCAAAATGTGTATGAAAATATATTACGTATAGGGTATTTTTATATTTGTACATAAATATGATACAAATTAAGGCAGCCTTTATAACTACGCTCCACATTGTCAGGGGATGTTTTTTCATGTTCATTCTTGTCCGACACTGTTCCAAAAAATGCATGGTGTTATTTTATTAATTATGCATCTTTTCCATAAATCATTTGAAAAGTCATATATTACTTCACTGTATCCAATAATATTGTATGTATTCTCATATTACTGTATTATAAAATACTACGGCAAATCTACGCAAGTATTCCGCGGAGCGGCCAATGTTGTGGTTTGAAATCAGCTGATAGCGAATACGAGTTTGTTTCGCCATATTTAACGCAATTATGAGCCAATTCTCTTCCTTCTAGTTAGCAAAAACAAATATCTAGACACTTGCCTTCTATGAGACAAGGTTATTCTTCCTTATATGTGTTTTTAGGTGGAAATATGAATTGAATATGTTTCGTTGTGAAAGAGAACTACTTTTTTTTTCTTATAACAGATTACGTTGGCGGCATGTTTATTGCATAAAAAAATTACGTGATTCCGTTCGCAGTCCTCCTTTATATCATCGTAATACAAACTTTACATTATTTATCTTATATCGGCGTGAAACCAACAGTAAAATGTGTTCTTTCAAGCACAGTAGTTTTTATTAAAATTATTTTTTTATCTCAATTTTATCTACGGTTGTGTTTGATGGCATACGTTTACTGGATTTATCCTTGTTACCAATTACGATAATAGTCATTAGCAGCTTGAACAGTTTTCTCAGCTTCAGTTATAACTAGGTTTAAATTTATCAGTATATTTCCAGATTGATCTTTGATCTATATTGAGCTTTGATCTATAGCGAATAAAGTTATTACATTCAGATATCTCGTTCTATTCTACATAACGTCATTTATAACAACTACGGTAATAGTGTACTGTAGTACGATGATTGAAATACAAGCCAAACGGATGTTATCCAATTCAGTTGTACTTAGAAAAAAAAAAAGTAGTTTCTCGTTCGGTTGTTCATGGCTGTCACGCATTCATGCAACGAGTATAATGTTAAAACTATACTTTCATCATTCTCTTTGGCTGTTATTGAACTTATGTAACTAGAAAATGGGATAAAGTTAGGCTATTGTAATTTGGTCTCATAAAATCGGACTATCGTAAGACTAATTATCATAACTTAAAACACTACAGCTACCTGTACACTGTATAAACCTTATTATATATTAGCTGCTGCGATAGCTGCACACTCCATTATAGATAATCCAATGAAAGGGCACAAAAAACACAGAGAGAAAAATAACACGTGTGACTCGTGTGCGCTAACTGAAAAGGATGGCCACCAGAGGCGCAGCAGTCGGCAGCATGGGATGGAGTAGTAGTAGTACGAGCTGCTCACTCTGTGGGTCGGCTCCCCTCTTGGAGGGTTTTTGTAGTGGGAGATTTCTATTGGCATTTGGCTCGTGGTAGTGGTCTCACTCGCCTAGTGTTCATACCGACACCCTCCTGGAGGGTGAGCGAGTCAGTTATACTGACCTTTTTCTTTATTTTATTTATTCTCTGGTATGTGTTAGTACATTTACCCTAGAAATAATAGATTAAAGGATATTTCGCTGGCGACACGAGCCAATCGCCCAGAAATAGATTTTTCCTTACGTCAAAATCCCTTTTTACTTATTGCGCCATTGTGGGATTACGGCGCCTTTGACTGATCTAGAGTTTCGAAAGGTGTGCAGCGCCATAGGCTTTAAAATCGCTTAGCGTCGAAAATCACTTAGCATCGGAGGCCGGGAACGGAACCCCTGCCGCTAACCAAGGGCCGCCTGTAAATTTAAATTTCTGGCTTCAACCTGTGTCTGCCGGTGAAAAATCCCTGTAGCTCATTTTTCAAGTCCACTTGCTACTACTACTAATACCCACGCGTGTAGCTCATTCCTGTATTAGCAATCTTTGTGCGTGCTTCGCTTCGATTCGCTCCAGGAGTTTTTTCGCTTTTTCATCATGGCAACTGCAGATATCTCTACTATACCTAAGTTGAGTACTCCAATTTACGTGTTTATGATTTTTATGATTGAAATGTTCCCATAAAATTGCCTTCGGTCCCTCAGAATAGTATTGTGGGCACCGTCGGCTGCGCCGCCATTTTGGGAGCGTCATTGGAGCGCATGCATTTTTTCAGCACACAATATCTACATAAATATTTACCATATTATATGTTAGGCATTATGTACTTTATCTAGGTGATGCATAGTCATCAGTGACCTATATGTATTGCAGATTTACCTTATCCGAAGTGAGATTTAGAGTAGGCTTAACTCGCTCTTGACTTTCGTTGGGGGTACAGAGGAGTGGGTTAGTTTACATCGTAAATAAAAGGCCACCTCCCCAACGGTTCAAGGGCGGGTTTGCGCCAGTCTCTGCATGATTTATAGCGATGTACTATATCATTATTGTGTAACCTATGTAGCGAATAGATCTTGACCCATCTAAGTTAAGGTGCATGCTCTCTTCGTAACTTGCCAAAGTTCGGTGCTCATAAACAATTTCCAATTGCAGATGGTTCGCTGCCAAGCAGAGGGGTGCCCCACCTCCCTAGGCAAGCCATATGGCCATGTAGTGTGCCGCTCACACGGCAACTGCGCGGTACAGTTGGAGAACTACATGGTCTGGCACCCCGACGCATGTACAGTGTGCTATGAAATGGTATCTACTTTAGTTGATGAGCATGTAAGTACTTCGCTACACCATTGGTGTATAAGTACTGTTATAATGACTTAATAAGATGTTATACAGACTTTATTTCCAGGCAATGTACTAATACGATTCCTCCCTGACAAGCCGAGGAAAGCAGCTCGACATGAGGCAAGGGTCAACCTAAGGAAGTGGGTGGCCGGCTTTGGCAAGAAAGCCCCAAAGGGACAGCCATATGTTCTGGACGCTGGACTTTGCTCTCTCCTGTTTCAGGGAGCCACAGCCAACACAGCGGTTCCAGTGGAGATAGCAAACCCGTTGATTGAAGCCATCCGGTTGGCAACCATGCCGACCACCAACAACCAGGACTTGATGGACAATGTAGCGGCCATCAACATTAACGTAGAACCCATGGTCACGGAGGAACAGGTAGGTGGGGAGGTAAGTGAGGCGAGTCTCCTTCTTAGTCCTACTCCTTCTTCTTCCTCTTCCTTCCTGGGCTTCTCCAGGCCCACCCCTCCTGCTGCGGGAGCACTTTCTGTCGCTCCCAAAGTAAAAACCTTAAAGACAAAAACCCTAAAGAAGGGTCAAAACCAGCTCCGCCAGCGGCGACAGAGTTGTCCTCGGCCCCACAGCCGTCGACCTCTGCACAGTCGCCTGCTGCCTTAAACCCTTCCCCTACTGTGGGAATGGGTTTACAGACCACCGTTCCCAAGGCGGCGGAGTCTGGTGTTGACTTAGAAGCTTTCACTAGCCTTCTGTTGTCGAAGGTTAGTGGAGTGATAGATCAGAGGCTTGAGGCGATACGCCTCGCCTCAGTCCCGGACACCTCCGGTCAGGCGTTTACATCTCTGACTGAAGGGATAAAGCCTTTAGAGAATATGCTCTCCGGACTCCTCCACTCCGGGACTCCGGCGCTATCCATGATGGTGCCGGACGCGTCCAAGCTTCCTCCTTTTGACAAGGAGAATCCATGGAGGCTGGTGCTGCATGCCCTGTTCTTGGACGTGAAACTGACAATTGAAGGGCGCGGAACCCAGCCAATCGAGGACTTTGAATTGTTTCCTCCAGGCCTCCAATTCCCATTCCCCGGGTTTGTGAGGCTGGCAAAACATGCGCTAGTCCGGGTAGATAAAGTCCCGAAGGAGACGGTTATCTTCCCGAGAGAGCAAGCTCGAAACACTCCAGTCCGCACCTTGTCCGAATGGGGTTGCGTTAACACAAAGTTAACGCCACATAAGGGCTCCTTTACAATGTTTGTGACCCTGGACGGCATTCCCTCACCATGCATGTCTAAGGTGGCGGAATTAACGCTGCAAGCTGCAGCGGAGGAGAAACCTCTACCAGTACTGAGAGACGTAGGCTACCTCCCTTCTCTTTCCTACTGGATTGGACTTTTGGAAGGACGCTCCAGCGACGTTTACCACAGGTAAACTCGACCCGGACTGCGCCTCCGACCTGTTTTCTGAGAAATTGCCTAGGATTCCAGACCACCTAGAGAAGACGGAATTCGAAGCAAAGACCAGACTGGCAAGATCTATCAACTCCGTCACTGCGGCGGAGTTGGTAGCATCCACCTACATTGAGGAGCAGGTGTTCAGGGTTCTGACTAAGGCGCTCTTACAAACGTTCCAGTCAGACCTGTACGATTTTCCTGTGGCAAGACGTGCCTGTAGGAAGCACGTCTTAGCAGGTGCCTCGATAAAACATGAGCCCAAAGGGCTCATTAAGTCATCGATCTGGGGAGAAAACCTTTTCCCAAAAGAGGAGGTTACCAACAGGAGGCATCCAGAGCCAACCAGGGTCTTCAGGTTCGTTGGGGTCTCCCCTTCAAATGTCAGAAGGGCCCGGACACCAAGTCAGAACCAAGAAGAAGGCAAGGAGGTATAACCCTTACCAGGGCTCGCGTCCACAAGCGATAGTACAAGCAGTGCCAGTTTCCCAGGTCAGAAAACCTTCCACCTCTAAAGCGCACCCCTAACAGCAGTTTGTCCTAGTACAAACTCCGTCAGCCCCACAGCCGTCTACCTCTTCAGTAACCTCCCCGGTCTTTAAACCTACCTATGAAGCGAGGGATCTTTTTCGCTCCTATAGTAGGCATGCCAGAAGTAGCCGGGCCAGAGGTGGCCCACGACTACGAGGCAGATCAAGAGGTAGAAGCTCCAGACCTGCACCCAACCAGTGAGAGTCCGCAGGTAGGAGGGAGGCTGTGTCTATTCCGGGACCAATGGACCTTCAGTCCTTGGGCCCAAAGTATAGTCTCGAAAGGCTTGGGGTGGAGTTGGAAGAGAGGGCCTCCTCCACCAGTCACCTTTTATCAAAAGCCTACGGTGGACCTGATAGACTATACAAAGCACCTCCTCCAGAAGAAAGCAATAAAGAAAGTGGGGCGCATAAAATTCCAAGGACGTCTGTTCAGTGTCCCCAAGAAGGACTCAGGCAAAAGAAGAGTGATTCTGGACTTGTCCCATCTCAACTCGTACATTCGCTGCAACAAGTTCCGCATGCTGACCACCTCACAGGTACGGACGGACCTTACTTCCCCGTGGGGCCATCACCACCTCTATTGATCTTACAGATGCCTACTATCATGTTCCGAAAGCAAGGAACTTCTCTCCGTACCTAGGCTTCAAACTAGGGAAACAGGCTCTCATTCAAAGTCATGCCGTTCGGGCTCAACATTGTGCCCAGAATATTTACCAAACTAGGAAAGACGATAGTACAAGTACTAAGAACGAGATGCATTTTGTTAGTAGCCTACCTAGACGACTGGCTCATTTGGGCAACCAGCGTCAAAGAATGCCGCAGGTCAACATACAAGGTGATGCAGTTTCTGGAATCACTAGGGGATTCCAGATAAACAGGGAGAAATCCAGGCTCACCCCAGCTTCTTGTTTCCAGTGGGACCTGAACAGACACGAGCTATCTCTCCCAATCAAAAAGGCAAAAGAAACAGCAAAAGCCATGAAGTGGTTTCTAAAGAACAAGAAAGCTTCTCGGCAGGCCCAAGAAAGGATTCTAGGTTCGCTACAGTTCGCGTCCATGATGGACGTCCTGTTAAAGGCCAGATTGAAGGATATCAATCGAGTCTGGAGAACAAGAGCCAATATCTTTTTTTGTTTGTATGGTGTTTTTACGTTGCATGGAACCAGAGGTTATTCAGCAACGGGACCAACGGCTTTACGTGACTTCCGAACCACGTCGAGAGTGAACTTCTATCACCAGAAATTCACATCTCTCACTCCTCAATGGAATGGCCGAGAATCGAACCCGCGACCACCGAGGTGAGAGCCAATATCAAACTCAGAGACAAGATCTCAGTGATTCCACCTATTCTGACAAAGAGGCTCCGTCCATGGACGGATCACCGGAACCTGACCAAGTCAGTACCTCTGCAATTCCCTCCTCCGTCTCTAACTATCCACACGGATGCATCTCTTAAGTGGATGGGGAGGGTATTCTCAGCACAAAAAGGTGCAAGGAACATGGTCGGAGACATTCCGCCAGTTCCATATCAACATCCTGGAGGTAATGGCAGTGTTCTTGACCCTGAAACGTCTGTCTCCGGCCAAGAAGAAACATATAAGACTGGTCTAGACAGTCTAGTAGTAGTCCACTGCATAAACAGAGGAGGCTCCAGGTCAAGCAAATTGAATCACGTATTACTGGTGATTTTCTTGCTGGCAGAAAAGAATCAATGGCACCTATCAGCAGTTCACCTAGCAGGAGTAAGGAATGTCATTGCAGATTCACTGTCAAGGACAACTCCGCTAGAGTCGGAGTGGTCACTGGACGCAGATTCTTTCCGGTGGATTGGCAATCAAATTCAGGGCCATCAAGTCCCTGCTACGTGGCTCCCAACCTAGACCCACTAGCTTTCGCCACAGACGCAATGTCCGTAGAATGGAACAACTGGCAGAAAATCTACCTATTTCCACCAGTGAATCTTCTGATGAAGGTCTTACACAAACTGAGATCCTTCACAGGCCAAGTAGCTCTAGTGGCACCCCGACTGGCCAAAAAGCAACTGGTATCCACTTCTTCTAGAACTGAATCTCAGGCCCAAACGGATCCCCCGTCCGAAACTGACGCAGGTAGTACAAACTCGAGACTGTTTCAGCTTCCTCAAGAATTCTGAGTGCCCTAACTTTATGGACTTCATGAAGTTTGCGGCTCAGAAGGATGCTAGCATTGATCCTTTAAACATCCTATTTATTGAATCAGAGAAGAGGGATTCAACAGTCAAACAATACGATTCAGCAGTTAAGAAATTAGCCAATTTTCTAAAGGATTCAGATGCCCATGAGATGACCACAAATTTGGCCATCTCATTTTTTAGATCTCTTTTTGAGAAAGCTCTAGCCGCCAGTACCATTACTACGGTAAAATCAGCATTACGGAAAATTTTCCAGATAGGTGTTAATATTAACCTATCAGACGCATACTTCTCTTCGATTCCAAGAGCATGCGCCCGCTTGAGACCAGCAGACCCCCCCCAAGACGGTCTCCTGTTCTAGAATGATGTCCTTAAACTTGCCTCGGACTCTAACAATGAGTCATGTCCATATCTAACCCTTCTTAGGAAGACATTACTTTTAATGGCCCTAGCCTCAGGCGCCAGAATATCTGAACTCTCGGCTCTCTCCAGGAATCCAGGCCATATTGAATTCCTCCCGTCAGGTGAAGTCCTGCTATCACCCGATCGGCAATTTCTGGCTAAAAACGAGGACCCACAGAACAGGTGGACTCCTTGGAAAATTCTCCCTCTCATGCAGGACACATCATTGAGTCCGGTTAATACCCTGAAAACCTTACTAGCCAGGACTTCTCAAAAGACTTCAGGCCCTCTGTTTATTAGAGAGAAAGGTGGGACAATTTCTCTGAAAGGTATTAGGCAGCAAATACTATACTTTAATAAACAAGCCAATCCGGATTCAATCCCACATGTCCATGATATCCGAGCAGTGGCTACCTCTATTAACCCTTAAACGCCGAATGGACACATTAAAAGTCGAGTCAAAATGTCTCCCGTATGCCGAATGGACGTACTATACGTCAACTCAAAAAAGTTTTTTTAAAAATTCGCGGAAAAATACTTATAGGCCTACCAGCCGAAAACTTTTGAATCACGCGCCCTGGGGGATGCTGGGAGTTCACGGATCAAGGCGTTGTTTTGTTTACAATCGCTACGCAGGCGCGCAAGCGCAAATTTCTTTCTTATCGCACTAAAAAGTATCAGTGACACATCTCAAAAATTATTTCGTCACATTGACATAATTTTTGCACCGTTTTAAATTATCCTTTACATGAAGTATTACATATGAAAATGTGTGCAATTTCATTTAAAATACAACCAAAAAATACTCATGATTGTAGCTTTTATCAGTTTTGAAATATTTTCATATAAATAACGATAAGTGCCAAAATTTCAACCTTCGGTCAACTTTGACTACCGAAATGGTCGAAAAACGCAATTGTAAGTTAAAAATCTTATATTCTAGTAATATTCAATCATTTGCCTTCATCTTGCAACAAATTGGACGTCTCTAGCACAATATTTCGATTTATGGTGAATTTATGAAAAAAAACTTTTTCCTTACGTCCACGCGGTAACTCTTCCGATAAATTTTTTTCGTGCGATTAGCCTAATGTTTGCACCATTTTAAATTTGCCGTTACATAAAGTTTTATATATGGAAATGTGTGCAATTTCATGCACAATACAACTAAAAACAACCCATGGTTGTAGCTTTTATCAATTTTAAGATATTTTCATATAAAAAATGATGTGACAAATTTTCAACCTTCGGTCAACTTTGACTCTACCGAAATGGTTGAAAAACGCAATTGTAAGCTAAAACGCTTATATTCTAGTAATATTCAATCATTTACCTACATTTTGGCAACAAATTGGAAGTCTCTAGCACTATATTTTGATTTATGGTGAATTTATGAAAAAAATAACATTTTCTTTACGTCCGCGAGGTAACTCTTCCGAAAAAATCATACGTGCGATTGTGGTAATGTTTGCACCATTTTAAATTAGCCGTTACATAAAGTTTTATATATGAAAATGAGCACAATTTCATGTGGAATACAACAAAAAATAATTGAAGGTTGTAGCTTTTCTCATTTTTGAAATATTTGCATATAAATCACGATAAATAGAAAAAAAACCACGTACAGTCAACTTTGACTCTACCGAAATGGTCGAAAAACGCAATTGTAAGCTAAAACTCTTACAGTCTAGTAATATTCAGTCACTTATACTCATCTTGAAACAAATTCGAAGTCTCTTAGCACAATATTTAGATTTATGGTGAATTTAAAAAAAAACTTTCCTTCCCTCCGCACGCGGATTCCCCGCCACAAATCTCCGAAATGCGTACGTCCCATTCTCGGAATATTTGCTCCGTTTCATATTAGGCATTTCATAGAGTTTTATATATGAAAATGTGCGCAATTTTATGTAGAATAAAACGAAAAATATTTGAAGGTTGTAGCTTTTCTTATTTCCGAAATAATTGCATATAAAAAAATATATATAAAAAAATTCGACATTCGGTCAAATTTAACTCATCAGATATGGTCGAAAACTGCAATTGTAAACTAATACTCTTACAGTATAGTAATATTCAATCATTTGTCTTCATTTTGAAAGAAATTGGAAGTCTCTAAGACAATATTTAGATTTATGGTGAATTTTTGAAAAAAATATTTGTTTACGTCCGCTCGTTACGAATTCATGCATTATTTTGTGATATCATTTTCTCTGTGTTGCTTTTATCGTTTTACAATGTGTTATATACCAAAATGATCGCAATTTAGTGTACATTACAACGAAAAAAAAGTAACTTGTTACCTTTAACCGTTTTGCGCACAACGCGATTTGAATACAATCATATATGAAATTTCGTTTTTGCGCTATCATATATCGCATTATTTATATATGATAATGATAATTTTTTTCATTTCTGATGGTTGCAAACTAAACTTCAGCCAATGACGAAAAAAGGAGCCAAAAATGAACTCTTAATCTTGAAAACTAAGCGTGCTGTGATTTTTTGAAAGAAATATTTTTTCCGCTTCCGCACTCACTCTGAAACACCTCCGGCACACAGGAGACAATTTTTTTTTACCGCTTCGGCGTTTAAGGGTTAACTATTTTCAAAACATGAACTTTGAGGACCTGAAGAAGTATACGGGTTGGAAATCTCCAGCAGTATTTAAACGCCACTATCTCAAAAATAGAGAGGCCCTTAAATTCCCAACAGTGGCAGCGGGAAGTATAGTCTCCCCCAAATAATTGTGTCTTATAGACTTCCTTCTTACCCCTTCTGTTACCCTTTCCCTAATACTCTCTCCTTCCTGCCTGACTCGCTTGTATTCCCCACCAACCTATCTCTTCCGGGCCGGGCTGGGCCTTGGCCATCCTGCCATTGGAACATGTGTATATATTACTGTGATATTGGTCGTAAAGCCATAATTGTTTTACGTTCCATCTGTACATATCCCGTCCAGTTAGCTTGAGTACCATGTTGTACATTAGCAATTACCAGTTTCTTGTAAATATTACTCTTAAGTCATAGTTTAAGACATAGTTTAAGTAGTATATAAGTTTATTTTTGCATTAAGTTTAAACATTAAATTCAATTTCAATGAACCTTAGGTTTCATTAACCTCCATTTATATACCGGTTTGATATCTATTTAGCTTGAATGGAATTCTCTTATAAGTTTTCATAGGCAGACACAGGTCGAACCCAGAAAAGGGATTTTGGCAAAGGAAAAATCTATTTCTGGGGTAGGACCTGTGTCGCCCGGTGAACCCAGCCCATTTCTTTTGTTTTTCCTTTACCCCACCCTTGGCCAATCCAAGCCTGGAGGTCTATTCCAGGAATGAGCTACACGCGTGGGTATTAGTAGTAGTAGCGAGTGGAAGGTGAGGCGGGTGGTGCTTGGAACGGCTCCCAACGCAGAGGGGTTTTGGAGAGGGAATCTTCCAAGTGGCAGAGGATCTGTGAATAGTAGCTTCCACTTTGCCCCTTTACTTATACCGACACCACTCGGGGTGCTCGCGCTGAGGGTAGTAACTTCAGCATACCACGTAAGCTTTTTCTCTGGTATATTTAGGATATATTTATACTTGAAAAATGAACTACAGGGATTTTTCACCGGGCGACACAGGTCCTCCCCCAGAAATAGATTTTTCCATCGTCAAAATCCCTTTTTGAATTATATGTAAATAAATACAGCACAAACTGAGCATATGTGCTCGCTTCAAAATAAATTTTATATCATCTCACTATCCAATTTATCTTCTCCCTCAAATGGTTGTGAATTTTCACATCCAACTCCATGCCACTGGTCACATGTGGATGAACACAATAAACCAGCCCTCTTACATTCACACTGATGATGACAGCCTTTGCAGCAATTACAGCTGGAGGACTAATAGAAGGTATTGGTTTCAGTACAGTTCTGCAAGACTCCCATCCCCATTCGACTGGAGAGAGACGGTTGCCATTTCAATTTTGTACTTGCTAGAATGCCCTAAAAGAGTGCAAGCAAGCTGCATCACTTGTTGGTGGTTAGAGAGATTAAATGCAGATTTGACTGACATTATTGCTAAAGTTCTCTTGTATTCATAAAAGGGATATGTATCCAAAGTTTGACATACGTCACCTTTCACTGATCTGTACACAGAAAGGAGGAAAGCTTCACTCGCTTTGGCCACTTCATCTTTAGATGTTGCTGGATTATCAAATACGAAAACTGTCACACATGTCTTGCCAATTCTTCAAGATAATAAATGACTTCTTTTTTTCACAAAATTCAAAGACAAGAGTGGACAACTCCAAAACCAATCCAACTATAATTGTCAGCACCAGACAGAACTAGGAGCCAACCCAAGGTTTTGAGTCTCAGTAAGTACGTAAAAGTCTATCTTCTTAGCCAATTATTTTCACTACAATACATATCAGTAACAGTATATTTGCTATGATTAACACTTGTAAAAATCAATCAATTTACATTCATTGGTATTCAACTTATTTGTCTACTAATGGATATATAAATTATCCTTCCATAAGCAATCATATCAATAGCTGCATGTTTTGTCTAGTTTTTTACTCCTTTTTTCTTTATTAAGTTGTGTTCTTTATTTTACTCCAGGTTTTGATTAAATAAATACCCCTAATAAAATTTGATTAATATAACTTTATACTAGCATATATCAGTACCTATATATAAATGGTAGTGCATTATAAACTTAACCAATGCTATGAAAGAAGTAATTAATGGTCAATGTGATTATTCAGTCATAAAAAATACATTTCTGGTGTCGACCTGTGTCGGCCGATGAAAAATCCGTTACTCATTTTTCTAGTATAAACTCTAAATATACCAGAGAAAAAATAACATAGTTATGCTGAGGTTACTACCCCCAGCGCGATCACCCAAAGGGTGTCGGTATAGTATAGGGGCGTTGTGTTACCACAAACCACAGGACTTCTGCCATTTAGAAGATTCCCTTCAAAATCCCTCCCTTTGGTGGGAGCTGCTACAACGAAATCCCACTACTCGTCCTCGCTCGCCACTACTACTACTTACCCACGCGCCATTTCCATTCCTGTTAATAGAGCTGTGCGTTCAACTAACGAGAATTTCGTTGTGCTTTTTCCATTGTGGATTTTGCTAATTTCTTTCATTATGAGTGCCCAATCTTCTGCTGCTTCGAAGTTGAGTACCCCAATTTGGTTTTTTATCATATTTAAGTCATATTAAGTATGCTATCAGTCCAGGCCCCTCAAAATATGAGTTGAGGGTGTCGCCGGCTGGGCCGCCATTTTGAGCATCAGCATAGCAACAACGAATTATGCACGGCATATGTAAAATTATAATATAGGCTTAGTTTTGCTTATAAGTTTAAACGGTGATATTTCTGTTAGAACGGATATTAGTTACATTTTAGAATAATATGGCTTATATATTGTTACATCAAGATCTCGGTGCTGGCGAGCCATTCTCGAACCTAGGCTAGTCTTATAATGGTAACCATATTTGATCCTTAACCGGATACATGGTTTAATTATCCCTAGTTAGCTTAAATTGATAAGCCTAATAAGCTTAAATGCATGTTTTTCTCGTCATAACGAGCTACGTCTATAAATGACTTTGCTGATACGTTCAGGGGAAAAGTGCCCATTACGAATGGGAATTTAAGTGATACTATGGACTACGTAGATTAGTACTAGATATTAAGAGATAACTCCTATGCACCTTGTGATATATTGTTATATTTAGATCAATAAATAACCTAAGTAATGGTATTATGTGCATAGCCTACCTGGATAACCTCCTGACCGGGTTGGACCACCTCCGATCGCGACGGGCCACGGCCAGTCAGCAAAAATCTAGGCTACGTAGCCTAAGAGTGGATCCACTTTAGATCAGGGGTATAGCCAAGCAACATAAACTATTGCTTACAAACCTCTGGTCGCAAAGATTGAATAATAGATATTATTACGATAATATCTCTACTATATTATCTCTGGAGCTTCGGCGAACAGAGAATACTTTTAATCAGAGCGATCAGAGGCAAGGTAGAAGGATAATAGTTATCGAAGTTCGGCATTGCCGGAATTCAGACTGAATTATTCCTAGCTTCAGCAATTATAGAGGTACGCCATGTCTTTTTTCTGACACCGACGAAGTTCGGTGTTTTAATATAAACATGCCTCCGAACGGAATACTCAGTTTATACTATTATTCCTAGAAGTTTATGAGATTTATTATGTAGGTCGGTACCGGAATACTTCACGAAGTATTTCGCCGACAACCTAGATAAGTGTACAAATGTAAGCCTTATTAGTCTAAGCCATTTATTAATAAGTAGAATCCGGAATACTTCAGCAACAAAGTATTTCTCCGACAACCTAGATAAGAATACATTTAGTCTAAGCCACTAATAAGTCGATACCGGAATACTACGGCAACGAAGTATTTCCTCGACAAACCTAAATAAGATTCATTTTCTGGAAAAATTAAGGCATGTACGTCAGCACGGAATATTTCGGGAACGAAATATTCCGCCGACAAACTAAAACTTACGAGTTTTACGACCTAGTTATTTAGAATTAATCAGTCGACCACGAAATATTTCGGCGACAAATATTATCAGTAATAAACTTACGAGTTTATAACTTAAATTACAAGTTGTATATAACTAATTACAATTATACCGGAATATTTCGGCAACGAAATATTCCGCCAATAGAAGAAAATGCATGGTTTTTCTAGAAAATGACTGCCTGCATGCCTAAGACGGAATATTTCGGCTCCGAAGTATTTCGTCGATAATTTAGCAACAAACCATCAAAGGGAAGAAACTCATTGAGTTTTTTCACATTACAGGTGGTCCGTTGCCAAGCGGAGGGGTGTCATGCAGCGTTGGGAAATCCCTACGGCCACGTAGTCTGCCGCTCGCATGCCAACTGCGCGGTACCCTTGGACAACTACGTGGTCTGGCATCCAGACGCCTGTACCATCTGTTATGAGCTAGTCTCAATTCTGACTGAAAAACAGGTAAGGATTTTACGAGATTGTCTTACATATAATAGGTAATATAGTTATGTAAATCTGTAAATTATTCGAATCCGCCACTAAAACGGGGATTAACTTACAGGCGGACAAGGCGATCATCCACGACGCAAGGGTGTCCCTTCGTAAATGGGTGGGGGGTTTTGGCAAGAACGCACCAAAAGGTCTGCCCTACCTATTGGATGCTGGCCTATGTGCTATGATCTTTTCGGGCGCCACTATGACAACAGCGGTGCCCAGGGAGAGAGCCGAACCCCTCATCGAAGCCATTCGTCTGGAGACGATGGCCGCCTTAGAGGAGCAGCAGGACCTTATGGACGATGTAGCAGCGATCGACATCAACATCGAGCCGATGGAACAGGTAGGTGGGGAGGTAAGTGGGGCGAGTTCCCATCCCAGTCCCAGTCCTTCTCCTTCCCTTTCTTCTAATACATCCTTTAAAGGTTTTACGAAACCCTCTAATGAACAAGGAATGCCATCAGTCATTCCTAAAGTCAAGAAGACTTTAAAGAAGATCAAGTCTGTTCCGCCAGCGGCGATTGAGATGTCTTCGGTGTCACAGCCGTCGACATTCTCTTTCATTCAGCCTGCTGCCATAAATCCTTCCCCTACCGAAGGAGCAGGGTCATTCTTAAGGGCGGCGGAACAGCTTTTTGACCCGGTTGACTTCACTAACCAACTGTTAGCCAGGGTTACTGGAGTTTTTGATCAGAGGCTAGACGCATGCCTCGGGCCAACAACAGACATCTCCAATCAGGCTCTCTCGTCACTGACGGAGAGAATTAGGCCCATTGAGGAGATGCTCTCTGGTCTCTTTAGATCCGGAACACCAGCCCTATCAATGATGGTTCCGGATGCTTCAAAGCTTCCACCCTTTGATAAGGAAAACCCATGGAGGTTGGCCCTAAATGCTCCCTTCGTAGAAGGGAGGCTAACAATTGAGGGGTGCGGAACAAGACCGATTGAGGATTACGAGCTATTCCCAGCCGGTATGCAGTTCCCGTTCCCGGGCTTTGTCATACTAGCACAACATGTGCTAGTCAGAGTTGATAAAGTACCAAAGGAAACAGTGATCTTCCCCAGAGAACAGGCCCAAGCTGCCTGGGTCCGTTCTCTAACAGAACTAAATTGTGTCAACACCAAATTGACACCGCATAAGGGGAAGTACACAATGTTTGTCACCCCCGAAGGCCTTCCGTCACCTTGTACAACTAAGGTGACGGAGTTAACATTGCAGGCCATTAACGAGGACAAGCCAACACCGACCCTGAGGGAAACAGAGCCTACATCCTTGCTGTTGCCCACAGGTTCGGACATTTGGATAAACGCTCCGGCAACATTTACTGCTGGTAAATTGGAGCCGGATTGCGCTTCGGACTTGTTCTCCGAACAGTTGCCCAAACTTCCCGACCATTTGATCAAGGGGGAATTTGAGGCAAGGACGAGGTTAGCCAGGACTATCAACTCCGTCACCTCGGCGGAGTTCTTAGCTACCACTTATGAAGACGAAGCAGTCTTTCAGGTCTTGACAAAAAGTCTTTTACAGACTTTACAATCAGACGTGCATGACTTTGCTATGGCAAGAAGGGCCTGTAGGAAACATGTTTTGGCTGGAGCTACAGTCAAACATGAACCAAATAAGCTGATTAAATCATCCATTTGGGGAGAAACCCTCTTCCCCAGAGAGGAGATAAATTCAATCTTGCACGAGGCAGCCAGGGTTAACCAAAGTCTGAGAGTGAGGTGGGGTCTTCCTTCCAAGCGCCAGTTTGATGCGTCTTCTCATCAACAAGGGCCTAAAAAGAAGGCGAGAAGGTATAACCCTTACCAAACGGCCAGTCCTCATGGATATATGCAGGCAGTGCTGTCCACCTCAAAGGTAACAACACCACAGTATGTGTTAGTCCAACCAAACTCGGAACCTCAACCTTCGACTTCATCTCAGGTTGTGGCTTCCCCAGCATTTAATCCTGCCTATGAGGTGAGAGGTTCTTTTCGCCCATATAGCAGACATGCTGGGAGTAGCCGAGCCAGAGGAGGCTCCCGATTCAGAGGTGGAGCCAGGGGTAGAGGATTCCGAGGAGGGAGAGGAACTAAACCAACATCCAACCAGTGAGATCTCCCAGGTAGGGGGGAGACTACTTGTTCAAGGACCGATGGACCTTCAGTCCATGGGCCCACAGTATAATATCAAAAGGTCTAGGCTGGAAGTGGGAGAAGGGCCCTCCCCCTCCAGTCAGCTTCTTTCAAAAACCAACAGAGGACCTCTTAGAGTATATGAAGGATCTTCTTCAGAAACGTGCCATAAAGAGGGTGAAGAGCATAATGTTCCAAGCACGTCTGTTCAGTGTCCCAAAGAAGGACTCAAACGAAAGGCGAGTAATCCTGGATTTGTCTCGGCTGAATTCCTACATTCACTGCGACAAGTTCCATATGCTGACAATCTCACAGGTACGGACCTTACTTCCCCGTGGGGCCGTCACCACCTCTATAGATCTTACAGATGCGTACTATCATGTCCCAATAGCCAGAAACTTCTCTCCATACCTAGGATTCAAGCTAGGCAAGAAAGCCTACTCATTCAAAGTAATGCCCTTCGGACTCAATATAGCACCCAGGGTGTTCACGAAATTAGGGGAGACAGTAGTTCAGGAATTGAGGAAGAAAGAAATACTATTAGTAGCCTACCTGGACGATTGGTTAATTTGGGCAAACAACAAATCAGTGTGTCAAAGGTCAACATCCAAAGTACTGGAATTCCTAAAATATCTAGGGTTCCAAGTAAATGTGGCAAAATCCAGACTGACTCCAGCATCACAGTTCCAATGGTTAGGGATTCAGTGGGATTTAAACAATCACAAGCTATCCCTACCGACCAAGTACGTCAAGGAGACAGTAAAAGCTACAAAACGCTTTGTCAAAAACAGGCGGTCATCTCGAAGGGAACAGGAGAGAATCCTAGGCTCCCTTCAATTCGCATCAGTGACAGATGTTCTATTGAAAACCAGATTAAAGGACATCAATCAGGTTTGGAGATCAAGAGCAAATCTCAAATTCAGAGACAAAGTTTCAAGAATTCCAGATATTCTAAAAAAGAGACTTATTCCATGGACGAAACAACGGAACCTATCCAAATCAATTCCGCTACAATTTCCTCCCCCATCTCTGATCATCCACACAGATGAATCCCTGAGCGGTTGGGGGGGATATTCACCCCTCAAGAAAGTTCAAGGGACATGGTCACAAACATTCCGTCGATTCCACATCAATGTATTGGAAGCAATGGCAGTGTTCCTGACATTGAGAAAATTACAACCGTCCAAGAAGATCCACATTAGAATCGTATCGGACAGCTTTACAGTCGTCCATTGCATAAACAGAAGAGGGTCCAAATCCAACAAATTGAATCATGTAATGATAGCAATATTCCTATTAGCGGAAAAAAACCACTGGCATCTGTCAGCAATTCATTTGGCAGGAGTAAGGAATGTAGCAGCAGACTCCTTGTGTAATGATTACATAATATAAATACAGAATGTTAGTCCATATATATAAAAGACTAAAACTAAAGAGGTCAACCAGATTGCTTGCAGGAATGTGATCAGACTAGAGACGCTAAAGATGACGTATACCATAAAGTATGTAGGCTAAGTTGACATGCCGTCACCTGTAGTCATTCAATTGTTTATAAACTTTAGTCCAAGCTTCCTGCTTGAGACAAACACCGTGACCTATAGCTCAAGCGGCCTACGTGATTAGTAACTATGTCATCTGATTGTATGTTCATATGTTCGAGCTACTGTCTGCTCCTTTATGACTTGTAACCGAGATGGTAGACAAGGCAGAATAGAGTTAGCTATCGTCATTAGAAGACCAGTATCTCTTTACCTAAGCTTTATCATGTAGAGAGAATAGAATTAGCCATCATCATTGGCAGAAGCGATCGAGCTATCATCAATAGAAGACTTGTACAATCATACCTGATCTTCACCATGTAAAACTTCAGAAGAATATATATATTTTTATACTTCGTGTTTTCTACAAGAACCTCCTCACCGAATCATCATGAGTTTAACACATCGTCGTCATAACCAAAGAAGATAATACCGACTTTGTAAGTGATCTACAAACCCCCAAGACACTACAATGAATATGGAAGTGCAATACAACCGACTTAGCGTAAGATTATCGCAAGTAAACATTACCTCATAGGGCGCCTTATTATACAAGGCAACAGCCCTAAAACTTGTCCAGAATGACTCCACTAGAATCAGAATGGTCACTGGACAACAATTCATTCAAATGGATTACGAATCAGATTCCGGGACTTCAGGTAGACCTCTTTGCCTCGGAGTCCAACCACAAACTAGCCTGCTATGTAGCTCCAAACATAGACAACAATGCCTTTGTTATAGATGCAATGTCTCTAGATTGGAACAAATGGGAGAGAATCTATCTGTTTCCTCCAGTGAACCTCCTCTTGAAGGTACTACACAAGCTACGATCATTCAGAGGCCAGATGGCACTAGTGGCACCCAACTGGCCGAAGAGCAATTGGTATCCACTTATCATGGAGATGAAACTCAAACCCCAGAAGATTCCATCCCCGATTAACACAAATAGTACAAACGCAAACTGTGTCAGCTTCCTCAAGAATTCTAAATGCCCTAACTTTATGGACTTCATGAAGTTTGCAGCACAAAAAGAAGCAAATACAGATCCATTAAATATTCTATTTGTGGAATCAGATAAACGAGATTCCACAATTAGACAGTATGATTCCGCAGTGAAGAAACTGGCTATATTTTTGAATGATATGAATATACAAAAAATGGATATAAATCTTACAATTTCTTTCTTTAGATCATTACATGAGAAAGGCTTAGCTGCCAGCACTATTACCACAATTAAATCTGCCCTAAGAAAAATTTTTCAGGTAGGTTTCAATATTGACTTAACAGACACATACTTTTCCTCTATTCCAAAAGCATGTGCACGTTTGAGACCAGTCAACCGTCCTCAATCAATATCATGGTTCTTAAACGATGTTCTTAAACTGGCATCAGACTTGGACAATGATAACTATTCTTATTCAGCACTACTAAGAAAAACATTATTTTTAGTAGCTCTGGCCTCTGGAGCTAGAATTTCTGAATTGTCAGCCCTTTCTAGAAATCCAGGACATGTGGAATACCTCCAATCTGAGAAAGTTTTACTTTCACCAGATAGACAATTTTTAGCAAAAAATGAGGATCCACAAAATAGGTGGTCTTCTTGGGAATTTATTCCTCTTCCAGAAGATGAATCTTTATGTCCTGTTCATACACTTAAAACCTTTATGACCAGAACATCTCAAATAACAATGGGTCCTCTTTTTATTAGAGAAAAAGGGAGCACAATAACTTTAAGAGGAATTAGGCAACAGATACTTTACTTTATTAAACAAGCCAATCCGGATTCACTCCCACATGTCCATGATATCCGAGCAGTTGCCACCTCAACTAATTATTTTCAAAACGAAGTTTGAAGACCTAAAAAAGTACACAGGTTGGAAGTCCCCAGCAGTGTTCAAACGCCACTATCTAGTAAACCTACAGGCCTTAAAATTTTCAGCAGTGGCAGTTGGTACTGTGGTGGTTCCCGAAGAACAGACTGACGGTTCTCCTTAGAAACTTTTGAATGGAACTATTCCTTTGACTATCTCCCTTTCCATGACCCTTCTACCTGCATGACTCGCTCACACTCCCCACCATACTTTTTCCGGACCGGGCTAGATGCTTGTTGTCGATCCCGCTGCCAGATTAGGTTATAGAATGCACATTTATATATAGTTATTATTGCTATTATGTATTGTTTTGAGTATAGTATAATACTTTGATTGGTCTACATGACACATAATTATGACCAATGGGTTAATAATGTGTACAATTCAGTATTGAACAAATTAATACTGTTATGGTTAAGGATATTTTAAGAAATAATATGTACAATTTCAACATTGTACAAGTCAATACTGTTATTGTTAAGTATATATTAAGAAATTGTTTCTTACAATTGTTGAATGGTAATTTAAGTTATAATATTAAGATTAAATAGTAAACTATTCATAACTCTTTATTCTGAATATCATTAACCTGGTTTTACATATAATTTTGTACTAGAAACTTGTATAGCATTCTCTGGTATATTTTCATCGGCCGACACAGGTCGACACCAGAAAAGGGATTTTGACGTAGGAAAAATCTATTTCTGGGGAAAGACCTGTGTCGCCCGATGAACCCTAACCCTATTAACATTCTTTTCCCAC